>NC_057800.1:203223486-203486165 GCF_018294505.1 Triticum aestivum | reverse complement strand
AAGCGAAATGAACGTACTGTACCCACCCTAGTCCTCTTTCAATCGATCTCTGGACCTCGAGATGAAATCGAGAGAGAACGAGTGGGGGCATGTGTGATACCTAAGGCGGATTCAAAATTTTGAACTGGTGATCATAGCATCCGCAAATCATATATAAAGGGTATTCAATGTTCGTTTCGTTTTTGAACGTACAATATACTCGCTCCTATCCTTTCTAGTTTACATATAAGTTTTATGTGTAGTCAAAGTATCTCTACTTTGATAAAAAAGTATCAACATTTAACAACGCCCAATCAATATTGTTAGATTCGTACGTACTCCTAGATTTGTACTCGAGATGGTTTCCAATTTGTTTTCAACCACGTGAATGTGCTTGTTCTCGCGCATGCTCTTCCTACTAGGATTTCGCCACGTATAGCCAGTCCAATAGTAACTTTTTTAAGCTCCCTGTCCAATAGTACTAGTGCAGTACTAACAACATCTGTACTAGAGTATGCAGTGCTCATAGTTGTACTCCCTCCTTCCATTTATATAGGGCCTATGTGGAGGAGAGAGATGTGAAAAAGTAAGGGGAGTTAGCTCTCATGCAAGAGCCTAGCTATATATGCATTCCTAGTTAAATACGTACAATAAATATGAAGAAAGAGATGGAGAGGAGATGGAAAAAGTACTAATACAATAGCCAACCTTATAATTTTTTTGCGGGAAATAGCTAACCTTATAGCCCACACTACTATATGAGTGCATATAATAGATGATGACTATAGATAACATGGCAGTTCCTTATAGCCATCGACCGGCTATATTATTAACCATGCTCTAATGCGTTTTTCAAAACTGCATTTGACTATTGACAAGATTAATAGTACATGAGATGTATAATGTGAAAATTATATCATTGGAAGCTCCTTTCACATACGTATCCCTGCCTTACCCTCCCTTTCGGTCACTTACTGGTGGACCCCATGCTTGCTAGGCCCTGCATGTCAGTTACTCAATGGGTTCGGCCACATCAGGGGATCCTCATTCGGCGTATACTCCCTCTGTTTTTATTTACTCAGCATAAAATGACGCGGGCGGGGGAGGGGGAGGGACGTCGGTTTGCTCTCAACTGCGGTCCCAAAAGAGAGCGAAAATGCAAGATGAAGCGTGTTCCATTCGGTGAGCGACGTGGAGGGTCCAGCGTGCCGGGCTGCAACACGAACGCGACAAGAGCGATGTACAGTCAAAACTGATTGACCGGTTGTCACCGGAACCACTATTCACACCAGAACCTTCGCTGCTCGGCCTACGCCAGCCACTGCCCTAAAACCACACCTAATCTCCAGCCCCTTCCCCCACCTTTCGATCCCCTAGCCTGCATCAAGCGTCCCCTAGTTCGTCGGAAAGCCATGGTGCGCCGCAAGATCACGTACTACAAGATGCTGACGCCGGAGCGCCGCGCAAAAATCGCGGCGGCGATCGGTGCTAGAGACCTCCGTTCCCAAGCTCGCTTTGTGGTGGGCCAATCCCCGAGTTCTCTGGAGCCAAGCTACGAGGAGGAGGAAGCCGATCCAATGTTCATGGCGGAGATCGCGGCGCAGAAGGCCCTCGATGGGTATGAGACGATGGATGTCGACTTCGTGCCGGCATCCGAGTCCCCCATGGTGCAGGTGGACCAGCGGTTCAACCTGGCGATACTAAAGGAGGACCGGGAGGCAGAGGCTCAACTCGACACGGAGCGCACGCATGCCGCTGCCATCGAGGCTCTCCTTTAGGCGGAACCGGATGTCGTGGATGTGAACCGGGCGGCGGAGGCTCAACTTGAGGCGGAGCGCGCGAATGCTGCTGCCATCGAGGCCCTCCTGCAGACGGAACCGGACGTCCTGGACTTGAACCGGGTGGCAGAGGCTCAACTCGACGCGGAGCGCGTGGATGCCACTCTCATCGAGGCCCTCCTACAGGCGGAACCGGACGTCCTGGACTTGAACCGGGCGGCGGAGGCTCGACTCGACGCGGAGTGCATGGATGCCGCTGCCATCGAGGCCCTCCTGTAGGCGGAACCATACGTCCTCGACTTGAACTGGGCGGTGCTCTCGTTCGTGTAGAGCGCCTGCATGCTCCGCGTGAACGAGTAGCTGGAGGCTGAGGACAACCACGGTATGGAGACACACGTTGGTAGCTACGCTGGTTCACGCCGGCAGCCAAAGACGATGATGCCGTCTCATTCCACGAGCAGTGATAGTTTTTCTTTATGTTGTTGTTTTTATGGATCTTTTGCTGTGTAAAAACATATATTGTTATGTAAGTCACCTGACTTGGGCCAGTCTACCATTTCAAGCGGTTGGATGAATATCCTACGTCTCCTAACCCTTCTTCCTCACCTCTTCTTCTTCCCCAACAGACCACCGCACGGGCCGTACGGATACTCCCCAACATGCGTTTGGATAAACATACTCTATGAACGGAAATTATGTGTCAGCGGTAGGATGGACGAGTTTGGTTTGTTCACATGCGACAGCATGTGTCAGTGAGGGTGCGTTCCCTTGGTTGGGTTTGTGGCGTGCAGGAGCGACTATGCATGTGAGGGTGCGGTGCGACCGCGACAGCCATGCGCAAGTGTACATCCTTTTCATTTTGAAAACTTTAGGCAAGCTTGGCAAAAATGTGTGGCGAAGTATGGCAATGCAAGGCCTAGACCCAAACAGGATAAGTACGTAGTACTACGTACTAGGAGTACTAGTGTTAAAAAAGAAAGGCGGGGTTTTCCTTCACGGGATTAATCGATACAAATCCTCGTTTCACATGTCAATTATTGTGTATTTTTTCTCCAAAGCCCAAAGAGCTAACCATCTCACTCATCGCTTGATTAATGTAGCGCCATGCAAACCAACCTTCTCACTTTCGCATGCATGCAGGGGATATTAATGTCCTTGGCTGCTAGTACGAGGCAAACCCCATCAATTTTGCCTCGATTAGTGTTAGTGGCCTTTTGCAAATTGTAATTTTGATATACTGGCCTTGTGTACAAAAAATGGAGGTAGTAACTATATTTGACTTCCTTCCCATTGCGGTGACGTCGACGATATCTCGAACATTGTGGTTTGGCGAAGTGCGTTCCACGGAGAACACCATTGAGGGAGACCACGGTAAGTCATTTGCAAGTGCCACCTGCAAGCCGAGACAACCGCCTTATTTGCATCCAGGAAGTTCGTTGAACCAAAGGATGCGTAAATGTACTAGTACTACTCATACACAATAGCGTCGTCCGTCCAACTTAGTGCGGTGAGATGGTTTCTCGAAGAAGATGATGGAGAAGCGGAGTCAGCGAAGAATGAAATTATGGTTGCTTCGTCCGTGCTTTGTGATTTGACACCTCACTGCTTTGTGATTTGTGATAGAAGGGACAGGGGAGTAGACTCTGTCCTCTATACTGTACATGCGTCCAAGCACGGGAGAAAGAGGAGAGACATTGCAATTTTCTATTCCCTCAATCAATCAATCAATCAGGGAGCTTCGGTTCCATCCTTTTGGCTTGGGCAACACCGTCCACAATGGTTCCCATGATGCCAAATGCTATTTTCACATTTGGCTACACATTGTGGATGCCCTTAACCGTACCACTTGGTTTTGCTCATGTGTGCTATCTATACAAATCTCAATTATATTGATCTAAAAAATTATAGAATCAAGATTAGTAAAAAGGAGGTGATTTTGCTGCACAGATGGCGGGGGAGGTTTCTTATTTTTAGAGGACGTTGTCCTGGCGGTTTGCTAACATGCGGTCCCACGTGTCAGTGCTTTACCAAGCCGACCCGCTTCCCACATGAGGCAGAACAACGGTAGAAGCAACATGTGGTTAACTTGAAGAAGATGAGGGAGAAGCGGATTCAGCAACGAGTGAAATGATGGTTGCTTTGTCCCTCCAACTTCTTTTTAGCATTATTACTTCATCCCTCCAACTTAACTGCGGGAAAGGTGCAGCTTTGTGATTTGACGCCTCATTGCTCATTACTACGCCGATGCCATTTCTGGGTGCTTCACCCCGGCTGCTCTGCACTATATTCCGGTATGGCATGTAGACTCGGTAGCTTGATGCCCCACATGTCGGTGAAAGGGACTAGAAGATTTATGAAAGCGAGCGCTCCACTCTTACGACGGAGGAGTACACGACACGACGTCCAAGTGAACTGTCACTTGTACTATATATAGTACTATAGTTTTGCTGTTTCGCACGATCCATCGATACAAACCTGATTAAACAGGAAAGGGCGGGATTTCCCCCGCGCGGTATATGATACTGGCCATACATTTCAAAGGCAATTTTAATGTATGCGAACTGAATAATTAAGTAACAATATGATATCTAGTAAAACTAAAAACCCATACTATGATTTATTGTGTTAGAGTGTAGTAGTAGTGCTGTATTGCATAGTTGTTAGATGTAACATGCGAGAACGTGTAGAGATGTAGTTTTGGAGGGCCTATAGAGAGAAAAGCGTAATACGTTCACCGAACTTCAGAATATGCTGATTACGGTCACTATATACGTTTTGCGGTGATTATACAGTCACTTGCTCATGGTTCAGCATCAGATTGCACTCTGTTGACCGGCTAAATAGTCTGCATG
The DNA here is from genome assembly GCF_018294505.1 of Triticum aestivum. NCBI lineage: Eukaryota > Viridiplantae > Streptophyta > Magnoliopsida > Poales > Poaceae > Triticum > Triticum aestivum. The sequence goes on along the minus strand of NC_057800.1, from coordinate 203,481,556 downwards.
GCACCATGTTGACTAGTTAAATTGACCACGTTCCTTGTGGGTCCCACCTGTCAGTTCGCATAGGGAAAAGGTCAAATAAACACAAATTTACACAGGCACAACAAGACTCCACCCCGTGTGCGGGAATCACCTGGTTGTGTATGTGTCTGTCAGGGCCTGATGTGTGCACATGCACGTGTAGGTTGAGCACTTGAGCGTGAGTGTGTGTGTTGATCGTGTGGTGTACTGGTGTGTGCATGCATGCGTGCATGTGTGCGTGTGAGTGTTGCATGTGTGCATGGCTGCGTGTGTATGTGTGTGTTGCGTGCATGTGTGGGTGCATGTGTTCATGTGAGTGTTGCGTGCATGCAGTTTGTGTGCATGCATGCGTGTGTGTATAACCACCACACCAGCTCCTGTGTGTTAAAACAGACGGCTCAGCATACCAATACATGGCCATGACTTCGAACCACCGACCAATATTTTTTGTTGTTTGTTTTCATTCTTACTAGAAAGATGCCCGTGTGTTGCACGTAACATCAAGATGCATTTGTATGACTAGTTTATATTGTGAGAGAAAAGGATGAACGAGGGAAGGCCCTATTTGCAAATGTGGAGAGGTGTGTGGGTACCTTTTTGCAAAATTGTCATAGTTTCTTTCCTATCCGTCAGATATAAATCGGACGGCCTATATTGCAAGATGGCAGGCACACCATCATCACCAACTCTGTTTTTTATAAGAGTGTATTTTATCCCTACTCTTATAAAAAGCATAGTCGGTGATGATTGTGTGCCTGCCATCCTGCAATATAGGCCGTCTGATCTATATCTGACGGATAGGAAGGAAACTATGGCAATTTTGTAAAAAGATACCCACTCCCTCTCCACACTTGCAAATAAGGCCTTCCTTGTTCATCCTTTTCTCCCATAAGATAAACTACTCATACAAATGCATCTTGATGTTCCGTGCAATGCATGGGAATCTTGCTAGTATTTTATAAGAGTGTAGATGTAGAGTAGATACAAGCCGATAGGTGGGCCCGATGGTAGTGAGATAATGTGATGCAACACTAGAGGTGCCACGTGGAGCGTTAACTGGTCAACTAGTCGTACCTTGAGCAAATACAGAGTTGTATGGTGAGCCCGTGACTGTATAATAACCACAGAACATAAATGGTGACCGTAATGAGTGGATTCTGAAGTCCAATGTACGTATCGTGCTTTCGCTTCAAATACAATGATCGTCACTATATATACCGCGAGAGAAAGATGAAACATGCGTGAATGTGCTGGGGGCTTACTTTTAGAGGACCTGGAGATAGTTTGTGTGCGTACATGAAAGGGGCGTAGAGGGGGGGGGTATGCGATGGAGAGAGAGATGCTCTTCGTTTCTCTTTATTATGACTAACTTTATATATAGTATAAAAATGTACAAATTCAAAGTGCGGAATAAATATCATTGTGGGCACCATGCAATGCAAGCGTTCATACTCCTCCATATAACTTTGTAATGTTGTATATATGTAGAAATTCTAAAATATTTTTTGGCCACACCTTATTCAAAAGGAATGTTGTATGCGAAATAAATGTGAAGAGATGGCTTTTTAGATCAATGGGGTACGTGATGTAACATGTGTGAATGTGTAGTTAATGCATTTAGCAGGGCCTAGAAAGGTATGTGCATGTATTACGTATTCGAGAGAGGCATGGATAGAGGGGCCGACAAGGGGGTGGGGGTGGGGGTGGGAGAGATAGCACGAGAAATGAGAGTGGTCTAGAGAGAGAGAGACGAATATGACATCACAGTGAGAGATTCTCTTGAGTGTGTATATGCAAGGGGGAGTGGATAGAGGCACCAGGAGAATATTTTTTTTGTGTGTGGTGTCTGTGTTGGTATGTATGGGTGTGAGAAGATAACGGGACGTGGGGCAGAGGGTGTGTCATCGCGTGAGGTCCGGTGGGTCGAGGTGAGGCCCTTCGTTCGGTTCTGTCCTGCGCCACATTGGTCGGCCCATGACGCATTTAGGGAGACCCATGGATGACTAGTCATACAAGACAAAGATAGCATAATTATGAAGGACTCTATGTCCACTGACAAAGCCGACTAGGATTTGTAACCCTAGATTCTTGGACTAAAGTAACCCTTTTATCTCTGATATTACTATTCATCCAACCTAACTTTAAGGGGCATCCTACAGAATGCTCTGCTAGAGTCATACTCGTCGATTAGGAAGAGAGGTGTGAGACAATGCGTGAGAGACAGACCTAAAGATAATGTGCGTACAAGAGACACGTACACAAGTCTATGTATATAGAAAGGGTCGATGGGGATTCTGCGTGTGTATGCTTGCGAGAGGAAGAGTGCTTGTGATAAAGGTTAGTGAAAACAATCGTAAATGGTTACGAGAGGGAGGGAGGGTTATATCGAGAGCATGTGTGCGAGAAAGACACCTCGAGAGAGAGTGTGTGAGCATGTGTGAGAGACCACCGATGGAGAGTGAAACTACACGTACAAGACTGTTGTACACATTGATTAAATATATAAATTGTATCCAAATATTAGGATGGGATCATGATATTTGCAATTCGCGTAAGGAATGGTCATTGATCCATCAGACATCTAGATTCTATCGAATTTGAGCATGTCTATGTTATTATTCGACACAATTGATCCACATAGTTAGTATTTTGAACTCTAGACAATGCATCGCTTTAGCAATCGAATATAAACGTGAGTATAGTTCATGTTGTGTGTGTAAAGCACATTATACATATGCAAGTTACACAATGAACATTATAAATAGCTACCTATGAACTAGCATACATTTGAATTCAACTTAAGGTGGTTTAAAAAAAATCAAATTCAACATGAAGTCCATTCAATTATTTGAATTTGATATCATGGCATTTGTAAATCATACCTAGATTATGGGGGCACCAATCTTTGCTCTGATTTTGTACATAATAGCATATGTAGTCATGTACAAAATAGATTATAATTTAGCTCCTCCATTCCAAAATAATCGTTGTTATATGATTTTCAAGTGTCAAAATTTCAAAAAGAAGCGGATAATTTAATGAGGTTTTCAAACATACAAGGTCAAATTTAACGTTATCTATTTAGGTCAATCCTCAAAGTTCAAGAGTACTCTAAACGTGAATGCTTGTGTTTCAAAATTTCGAACGAAGCGCCAAAAGAGCCTCTACTCGCCTGAAACCTCGTGAGACCAATGTTTGGTAGTACAAGGAAATTACTTTTCTAATAACTCTGACCCGTGAAACCTACCGGCCCGACATCCAAAGGTCTAAACCGGGGTAGGTTTGTAGCTTCATCTAGACGCCACACAACCGCCTCCAAAAAACATTCATACACAATGGCCGCCTAACCACACATGCGCGCGGCCGAAATCGCTCCCGCCCACTATTTGGGACACCTGGGATTACCATCCTACCCCCCACCCGCAGTAGGTCCGAAATTTAAGAGGGGGGCAAAGTTTGTACCTTCCCCAAATTTCAAACAAGCGTGTCCCATCTTCTGTTCAAAAAAGCCAAAAACAAGCGCGTCCCAGACCGAAACATGGTTCTCCCCCTCCCCCGACCACCCGTCCGATTCCCCATTCATACTCCATGGGCGCAAAAACTACCTCTCCACCAGCGGCGAAACCCCGGCGTCCTCCGTCCGCCACCCCATTCCACCCATCAACCGCCGCCCTCCTCCATCACGCCGGAGCCGATACCCCGACGTCGTCGTCCACCGCAACCTCAACCGCAACGCCCTCCACGGCTAGTAGTTGAAGCCGAGGTTGAGCCATCCGTACCCGAGCCAGTTCAATCACGCCGTCCTGCGCCTCACCGATGCCGCTCGAACTTCGCCACCCTCCACCGCACCGGAGCTGTTCCTGCTACGCCGTCCTTCACCGCCTCGGATCTGCTTCCCCTCCGCCGACATACGACCACGGCAACACAGTCAACAATTTGGCCATGGGTTCGCCCAAGCCTGCACCCTCCTCCAGAACATCGGTTTCCCCGGAAAAAAGAAGAAGATCGGCGCGACATGTGGAGGCGACCACACTGGCAACCGAAAATGGTACTCCTCTTCCCTTATTCGTGCAAATCTTACGTGTCTGCTTGCACGGTTTTCATCCCACAGAAGACACAAGTTGACCACTTCTTCTTGATACTAGATGTTCCTAGTAACTCGCGATGCACAAGGTTTCTCCTCATATACTATTTCACCTTAGCTAGAGGTCCGTCGCCCCCTTGAATTCCAATTCCTGGTCAGTTGATTCCCAATTAACGGAAGCATTCCCTGGCGTAACAGGCGCTAGTCCGCCTATTACGCCGGGGAAGCAATGCCTTAGTGTTTATCTTAGGGGCGTGTGGGGCCTAGAGCTACTGGCGCCCGATATGGAGGTCGGTCGGGATTAAAGGGATGGCCTGGGGGCGCTGCCAAGCATGGCGGTGGTGTGAGGTCGAGGGGAGGGCGGGGTGGCGGAGGCAAGGGTATGGGCCGGTGGTCGCTGGCGGTTCGAGAAAGATCGTCAACAGTGACTGGCGGGAGGTAGATGAAGGCCATATGCCCGTTCCTTATAGATCGGACGGTTCATTAAAAGAATCGACTAACCTATTTATTTTCAGTCGACTATTATCTTGATATGACCACATGTGGTGGTGTGCTGGAGGAGTACCTAGATTTCCTGTGCTCAAATATTACAAAATCATACGGAGTAGAATCTAATTTTGTTTGCCATGCAATGTTGTAGAGCTATCATATGTCTCCTGTCATTTATTTTTCAGCCAGCTGCTATCTTCTACTTTGACAGTGCACTAGTTCTGCACACACTTCACCGATACTCTCACTATTGTGTTTTTACGCAAGGGTATTTCAGACTCTGCTGCTATGAGAGAAGCAAAAAAAGAAAAGAGAGAAGTCGCTCCAGCGTCGTACGCGGATAGGCCAGACACGTTTCAGCCTTATAATAGGTGCAGTGTCAGCAGATGGAGTCGGTAAACGTAGCTCTGGAGTTGATGACCTAGCTCGCAATGAACCACCATCCCAGGTGCTTGCTTTAACTTCGCGGTGTCATATGTGGTTGCATGTTCCATATGGTGTCTAGCTTGTATTCGAAAGGCCGGAGTAGGTCTTTATTAAGATAAGGAAAGATATTTTTTACATGAACCACCATCCCGTGAGCACCAGAAGACAAATAGCTAGTCAAGGCACTGGCCGAGTCAGTGACAAGCCCAGTGAAGAGAGGCATCACCTGGAAGCCAACTAAAAAGCCACGATGGTGGCGAAGCAGCCCGCCTCCCACCAGGCTCTCGGGTCCTAGATGATCATGCTCACCACTCCAGCCGGATGTCTAGCTTGTATTTCTTCTAATTTGGTTAAATTGCATCTGCTTAGCTTACACATTATACCTTTGAATCTGACATGCCTTTCTATTTGTGGTACATACTAGTACATCTGTGTATTAACCATGTTCTTACATCAAACTAAAGTTCTTGTGTATCCCTCATCAATCACTTATGATGAGGCAGTCAAGCAAGTGGATTACTCCTCATTTAAAGAATGCAGCATCAGCCTCCCGACATGATTCTCAAGAAACAGCAAGGCTAGATGAATATAGTGAATGTAGCTCTGTAGTTGATTACTGCATTTCCCCTACACTAGCATCGCAGGTGCTTTCTCTAACTTGGCAGCGTGATATGTGGTTGCATGTTGCATATGGTGTCTAGATTATAACTCTTCCAATCTGGTTAAACTGCATGTGCTATTCTGCTTAGCTTACACATTATACCTGCTAATGTGACATGCCTTCCTGTATTTAGTACATAGTACATCTGTCTATTAAGCATGTCCTCACATAAAACTATTGTTTTTTTGTATCCCGCATAAATCAATATGACGAGACACCTTCAGTATATGCAGTGTGATATTAGTTGCATCTTTGATATGATTTATAGCATGCACTACTTCTAATTTGTTGAAAGGAAGTAATGGTAACAATGGAAAAGGTAATAGTAATAGTTTTTGTAGTGATTGTAACAGTGGCAACGGAAAAGTAACAAAGCAAAGATCAATATGTGAAAGGCTCGTAGGCAATGGATCAGTGATGGATAATTATGTCGGATGTGATTCCTCATGCAACAGTTATAACATAGGGTGACACAGAACTAGCTCCAGTTCATCAATGCAATGTAGGCATGTATTCCGAATATAGTCATACATTCTTATGGAAAAGAACTTGCATGACATCTTTTGTCCTACCCTCCCGTGGCAGCGGGGTCCTATTGGAAACTAAGGGATATTAAGGCCTCCTTTTAATAGAGTACCGGAACAAAGCATTAACACTTAGTGAATACATGAACTCCTCAAACCATAGTCATCACCAGTAATTGTCCCGATTATTATCACTTCGGGGTTAAGAGATCATAACACATAATAGGTGACTATTGACTTGCAAGATAGGATCAAGAACTCACATATATTCATGAAAACACAATAGGTTTAGATCTGAAATCATGGCACTCGGGCCCTAGTGACAAGCATTAAGCATAGCAAAGTCATAGCAACATCAATCTCAGAACATAATGGATACTAGGGATCAAATCCTAACAAAACTAACTCGATTACATGATAAATCTCATCCAACCCATCACCGTCCAGGAAGCCTACGATGGAATTACTCACGCACGACTGTGAGCATCATGAAATTGGTGATGGAGGAAGGTTGATGATGACATTGGCGACGGATTCCCCTATCTGGAGCCCCGAACGGACTCTAGATCAGCCCTCCCAAGAGAGATTAGGGCTTGGCGGCGGCTCCGTATCATAAAACGCGATGAATCCTTCTCTCTGATTTTTTTCTCCCCAAACATGAATATATAGAGTTGGAGTTGAGGTCGGTGGAGCCTCAGGGGGCCCACGAGATAGGGGGCGCGCCCCCACCCTCGTGGACAGGGTGTGCCCCCCTGGCGTTGATTCTTTCACCAGTATTTTTCATAAATTCCAAAAATATTCTCCGTGAAGTTTTAGGTCATCCCGAGAACTTTTATTTCTGCACAAAAATAACACCATGGAAATTCTGTTGAAAACAGCGCCAGTCCGGGTTAGTCCCATTCAAATCATGCAAGTTAGAGTCCAAAACAAGGTCAAAAGTGTTTGGAAAAGTAGATATGATGGAGACATATCAACTCCCCAAGCTTAAACCTTTGCTTGTCCTCAAGCAATTCAGTTGACAAACTAAAAGTGATAAAGAAAAACATTTACAAACTCTGTTTTATCTTGTTGTTGTAAATATGTAAAGCCAACATTCAAGTTTTTAGCAAATATTATGAACTAACCATATTCACAATAACACTTATGTCTCGTGTTTGCTCATATCAATGGCATAATCAACTAGCGAGCAATAATAGTAAATCGCGGATGACAACACTTTCTCAAAACAATCATAATATGATATAACAAGATGGTATCTCGCTAGCCCTTTCTGAGACCGCAAAACATAAATGCAGAGCACCTCTGAAGTTCAAGGACTGACTAGACATTGTAATTCATGGGAAAAAGATCCAATCACAGTCATACTTAATGTAAACTAATAGTAATGCATGCAAATGACAATGGTGCTCTCCAACTGGTGCTTTTTAATGAGAGGATGATGACTCAACATAAAAGTAAATAGATAGGCCCTTCACAGAGGGAAGCAGGGATTGGTAGAGGTGCTAGAGCTCGATTTTGAAATAGAGATAAATAATATTTTGAGTGGCATACTCTCATTGTCAACATAACAACTGAGAGATCTCGATATCTTCCATGGTACACACATTATAGGCGGTTCCCAAACAGAATGGTAAAGTTTATACTCCCCCACCACCAACAAAATCAATCCATGCCTTGTCCGAAACAACAGGTGCCTCCAACTAACAACAATCCTGGGGGTGTTTTTTTTGCAATTATTTTAATTTAAGCATGGGACTGGGCATCCCGGTTACCAGCCATTTTCTCGTGAATGAAGGGCGGAGTGTACTCCTCTTGAGTATAACCCACCTAGCATGGAAGATATAGACAACCCTAGTTTATACCTGAGCTATTCGAGCATACAAAACATAATTTCATTTGAAGGTTTAGAGTTTGGCACATACAAACTTACTTGGAACGATAGGTAGATACCGCATATAGGAAGGTATGGTGGACTCATATGGAATAACTTTTGGGGTTTATGGAAGTGAATGCACAAGCAGTATTCCTGCTTAGTACAAGTGAAGGCTAGAAAGAGACTGGGAATCGACCAGCTAGAGAGCGACAACTGTCATGAACATGCATTAAAATTAATCAACACTGAGTGCAAGCACGAGTAGGATATAATTCACCATGAACATAAATATCATGGAGGCTATGTTGATTTTGTTTCAACTATATGTGTGAACATGTGCCAAGTAAAGCCACTCGAATCGTTCAAAGGAGGATACCACACCTATCATACCACATCACAACCATTTTAATAGCATGTTGTCATGCAAGGTAAACCATTGTAAACTACTAGCAAATTAAGCATGGCATGAACAACTATAATCTCTAATTGTCATTGCAAACATGTTTCATTCATAATAGGCTGAATCAGGAACAATGAACTAATCATATTTACAAAAACAAGATAGGTCGAGTTCATACCAGCTTTTCTCATCTCAATCAGTCCATCATATATCGTCATTATTGCCTTTCACTTGCACAACCGAACGGTGTGGATAATTATAATAGTGCACGTGCATTGGACTAAGCTGGAATCTGCAAGCATTTAATACACAGGAGAAGACAAGGTAATATGGGCTCTTGGTTAGATCAACAATAATGCATATGAGATCCACTCAACATTTTCATCATGGTCTTCTCCTCTCGACCCCCAAAGAAAAGAAAGGAAACAAAACTATTTACAAGGGAAAGCTCCCAACAAGCAAAAGAAGAACGAGAAATCTTTTTGGGTTTTCTTTTAGTTACTACTACTACAAGCATGGAAAGTAAACTAGCTAAAAGCTACAACTATTTTTTTTCTTAAGTTTTTTCAAACACACAAGAAGAATGCTGGAAAAGAAAATAAACTAGCATGGATAGTAAAATGAAAAAGGATGAGCACCGGCAACTGGCATGAGTGTGTGAACATGAATGTAATGTCGGTGAGAGATACGTACTCCGCCAAGCTTAGGCTTTTGGCCTAGGTTAGTCTATGGCCACGGCTGGCCTGGTGGATATCCAAAATTGTAGCTGGGGTCGTACTGACATGCACCAGCTACTGCCTGATGAGCTGCGGCTTGGAGGCGAGCTGCCTCTATCCTCCTCTTGTACTCGTTCGCCTCCTCCCTGGTTATAACATATCTCCTTTTTGCCTGAAAGTCAAAGAAACTAGGAGCAGGGAGAGCGACATGGACGGTACGCCATCTATCAAAGATTAGTCGATACTGGAGGAATTGTTCATTCCTCTCAACAAACTAATGGCGAACCATGGCATTAGAATCTAGGTAAGTAGGAGGTAACTCAATATCATTTCCACATATGGGTATATCAAGATAGTTAGCTACACGAGCTGCATACATTCCACCAAACAAATATCCACTTATGCTGTTGTGATGCAACCTACGTGCAACAATGGCCCCCAAGTTATATTGTTTATCACCTAATACCGCACTCTTGAGGACACTAAGATTTGGAACACACATGTGACAAGCCTCATCTTTACTGTTAATGCATCTACCAATGAAGAGAGCAAAATAATGTATGGAAGGGAAATGAATGCTCCCTATGGTAGCTTGTGTGATTTCCCTAGATTCCCCCACGGTAATACTAGAAAGGAAGTCTTTATATTCAGATTTGCGAGGTTCACTAACATTGCCCCAGTGCGGGAGTTTACAAGCAGTATTAAAATCTTCTAGGTCCATGGTATAAGATTTATCATAAAGATATAAAAAACAGTGTGAGAATTGCGTGAGGATGTGAATTTAAACTTCTCACAAATGAATCAGTTAGATAGAGGTATTGCCGGCACTTATCTGACAGGAAGCTCTCAAGATCAGCATTACACACATACGCGTCAAATTCATCTTTGATGCCTGCCTGGACCATGAACTCCTCTGACGGCCATTCACAAGGTCGCACTTGAGCTTCCCTTGGAAGTTCATTGTCCGGTTCACGTATCGCGAGCCTTGGGCCTTGCATCCTTGAGGAACCACCTTGGTACATTTTCCTAAACATTTTTCTTCCTATGAAAAATTTCTGAAATTTTTTAGTGACTCAAAATAGAAGTGAATCAAACTCAACAAGATTGATAGCAACTACTCCTACAAGTGCCTAGAGGTCATATCATGCATTAAAACTACTTTTGACCACATAAATTTGGCATGGAAGCTCAAGAACAGTGTCACCTAAGCAGCAAAAATTTGGAATAAATAAAGCACTAGAGCAAAAACGAATTAGACCACTCAAGGAGTCACATACCGAAGAACAATCCCCCAAAGTAGTTTTGTGAATGGAGCTTTGAGCAAGGAGATCGAAAATGGTAACAAGATGAGCTAGAACTCGGGTTTGAGCTGGTGGATGATTTTTTCTGGAGGAAGACGAAGTGTGTGGGTGCAGGAATAAGTGGAGGGGGCCCACATGGGGTCCACGGGGCAGGGGGCGTCCCAGGGGGGTAGGCATGCCCTGGACCCTCGTGGCCAGGTGGTGGGTCCCCCTGGTGTGTTCTCAGTGCCAAATATTCTTAAATATTCTAGAAAAAATAATATAAAATTTTCTGGGCATATGGAGAACTTTTATTTTTGGGGTATTTTTTATTGCAAGGATAATTCAGAAAACAGACAGAAAATACTAATTTTGCTTTATTTAATCTAAATAACAGAAAGTAAAAAGAGACTACACAGAGTTGTGCTTTCTAACTTCATCCATCTCATGCTCATCAAAAGGAATCCACTAACAAGGTTGATCAAGTCTTGTTAACAAACTCTTTCCGACTTGCATGAAACCGGAGAATTTTCAAATAACACTAGGTTACCTCAACGGGGATATGCATGTCCCCAACAATAAGAATATCATATTTCTTCTTGACAGTAGGAAGAGGAAATTCAAAACCTCCAATAATAATCATTGAAGTTTTTCCAATAGAATTAATACTGTGGACTTGAGGTTGTTTCCTCGGAAAGTGTACCGTATGCTCATTACCATTAACATGAAAAGTGACATTGCCTTTGTTGCAATCAATAACAGCCCCTACAGTATTCAAAAAGGGTCTACCAAGAATAATAGACATACTATCGTCCTCGGGAATACCAAGAATAACAAAGTCCGTTAGAATAGTAACGTTTGCAACCACAACAGGCACATCCTCACAAGTACCGATAGGTATAGCGGTTGATTTATCAGCCATTTGCAAAGATATTTCAATAGGTGTCAACTTATTCAAATCAAGTCTACGATATAAAAGAGAGAGGCATACCACTAACACCGGCTCCAAGATCACATAAAATAGTTTTAACATAGTTTCTTTTAATGGAGCATGGTATAGTTGGTACTCCTGGATCTCCTAGTTTCTTAGGTATTCCACCTTTAAAAGTATAATTAGCAAGCACGATGGAAATTTCAGCTTCCGGCATCTTTCTTCTATTTGTAACAATATCTTTCATATACTTAGCATAAGGATTCATTTTAAGCATATCAGTCGAACGCATACGCAAAAATATAGGTCTAATCATTTCAGCAAAGCGCTCAAAATCCTCATCATCCTTTTTCTTGGATGGTTTAGGAGGAAAAGGCATGGGTTTTTGAACCCATGGTTCTCTTTCTTTACCGTGCTTCCTAGCAACGAAGTCTCTCTTATCATAACGTTGATTCTTTGATTGTGGGTTATCAAGATCAACAACATGTTCAATCTCTACATCATTTATATTGCTAGGTTGAGCATCAACATGAACATCATAATTAACATTATCACTAGGTTCATGTTCATTACTAGATTGAGTTTCTGCATCAGAAATAGAAATATCATTAGGATTCTCAGGTGTTTCAACAACAGGTTCACTAGAAGCATGCAAAGTCTTATCATTTTTCTTTTTCTTCTTCTTAGAAGAACTAGGTGCATCAACATTAGTTCTCTTAGAATCTTGATCAATTCTCTTAGGGTGGCCCTCAGGATACAAAGGTTCCTGAGTCATTTTACCCCTTCTAGTCACAACTCTAAGTGCATTTTCATTTTTCTTATTATTTAATTCATTGAGCAACTCATTCTGGGCTTTAAGCACTTGTTCTACTTGGGTGGTAACCATAGAAGGATGTTTACTAATAACTTTAAGCTTACCTTTAACTCTAGACATATAATCACTCAAGTGTTCAATCATATAAGCATTACGTTTCAGTTGTCTACCAACATAAGCATTGAAGTTTTCTTGTTTAACAATGAAATTATCAAACTCATCTAAACATTGGCTAGCAGACTTATTATGAGGAATATCACCTTCATCAAATCTATAGAGATAATTTACCTTTACTACCTGTGTAGGGTTATCAAGACCATGTATTTCTTTAATAGGTTGTAAATTCTTAACATCTTCAGCTTTAATACCCTTTTCTTTCATAGATTTCTTTGCCTCTTGCATATCTTCAGGACTGAGAAATAAAATACCCCTTTTCTTCGGAGTTGGCTTAGGAGTTAGTTCAGGAAGTGTCCAATCATTATCATTACCCAACATATTATTCAATAGCAATTCAGCTTGATCAACAGTTTTTCCCTGAAAACACAACCAACACAACTATCCAGGTGGTCTCTGGAAGCATCAGTTAGTCCACTATAAAAGATATCAAGTATTTCATTTTTCTTGAGAGGATGATCAGGCAAAGCATTAAGTAATTGGATGAGCCTCCCCCAAGCTTGTGGGAGACTCTCTTCTTCAATTTGCACAAAATTATATATTTCCCTTAAGGCAGCTTGTTTCTTATGAGCGGGAAAATATTTAGCAGAGAAATAATAAATCATATCCTGGGGACTATGCACACAACCAGGATCAAGGGAATTCAACCATGTTTTAGCATCACCCTTTAATAAGAACGAAAATAGCTTAAGGATAAAGTAATAGAGAGTTTTCTCATCATTAGTGAACAGGGTGGCTATATCATTTAATTTAGTAAGATGTGCCACAATAGTTTCAGACTCATAGTCATGGAAAGGATTAGACTCAACAAAAGTAATTAACTCAGGATCGACAAAGAAATCATAATCCTTATCAGAAATACAGATGGGTGAAGTAGCAAAAGCAGGGTCATTTCATTCTAGGATTCAAGGATATTTCTTTCAGCTTAGCTAACAGTTTCTTAAGATCATATCTATCATTGCAAGCTAAAAAGTCTCTAGCAGTTTCTTCATCCATAACATAACCATCAGGCACAACAGGCAATTCATATCTAGGGGGAGAATCTTCATCATCACTTTCATCTATATTATCAGTTTCAATAATTTCATTCTCTCTAACCCTAGCAAGTTGTTCATCAAGAAATTCACCTAATGGCACAGTATTATCAAGCATAGAAGTAGTTTCATCATAAGCATCATGCATAGCAGAAGTGGCATCATAAATAACATGTGACATATCAGAATAAATAGCAGGGGTAGGTGTCGCAAGTTTACTCAAAACAGAAGGTGAATCAAGTGCAGAGCTAGATGGAAGTTCCTTACCTCCCCTCGTAGTTGAGGGAAAAATCTTGGTTCTTTCATCTTTCAAGTTCCTCATAGGGATCAAGAGATGTAAATCCCAAGTGACTCAAAGAATAGAGCTATGCTCCCTGGCAACAGCGCTAGAAAATAGTCTTGATAACCCACAAGTATAGGGGATCGCAACATTTTTCGAGGGTAGAGTATTCAAACTAAATTTATTGATTCGACACAAGGGGACCCAAAGAATATTCTCAAGTATTAACAGTTGAGTTATCAATTCAATCGTCCTGAAAGACTTAATATATGCATCAAAGTATTTAGTAGCAAAGTAATATGGAAGTAACGGTAACGGTGGCAAAGGTAATAGTAAGAGTTTTTGTACTGATTGTAACAATGGCAACGGAAAAGTAACAAAGCAAAGATCAATATGGGAAAGGCTCGTAGGCAATGGATCAGTGATGGATAATTATGTCGGATGTGATTCCTCATGCAACAGTTATAACATAGGGTGACACAGAACTAGCTCCAGTTCATCAATGCAATGTAGGCATGTATTCCGAATATAGTCATACGTTCTTATGGAAAAGAACTTGCATGACATCTTTTGTCCTACCCTCCCGTGGCAGCGGGGTCCTATTGGAAACTAAGGGATATTAAGGCCTCCTTTTAATAGAGTACCGGAACAAAGCATTAACACTTAGTGAATACATGAACTCCCAAACTATAGTCATCACCGGTAATTGTCCCGATTATTGTCACTTTGGGTTTAACGGGTCATAACACATAACATGTGACTATTGACTTGCAAGATAGGGATATTAATGTGCATAAAGGATCTGAACATATTATCTTCCACCGAATAAACCAATTAGCATCAACTACAAGGAGTAATCAACACTACTTGCAACCCACAGGTACCAATCTGAGGTTTTGAGACAAAGATCGGATACAAGAGATGAACTAGGGTTTGAGAGGAGATGGTGCTGGTGAAGATGTTGATGGAGATTGACCCCCTCCCGATGAGAGGATCGATGGTGATGTAACAACCACGATGCGGCTATATCTCCCATGTGTCGAGGCACGACTTAGAGGCATAACCGTATGGTGGTTTAGTCGCAAGTGGGGTAATCTTCACACAATCCCATGTACTAAATAAGAATGGGATAAAGAATTGGCTTACAATCGCCACTTCACACAAATAACAAGTTAAACACACATCATCCAGAGTACAAACAAGGTCCGACTACAGAACCAAAATAAAAGAAGACAACCCCAAATGCTAGATCCCCGATCGTCCCAACTGGGCACCACTACAAATCAACCGGAAAAGACACATAACAACGAAGAAGATCTTCATCGAGTAACCACTTGAGCTCGGTTGCGTCACCTGCACTGGTACCATCGGCACTTGAAACTGTTTGGAAGTATCCGTGTTTCACGAGGACTCAGCAATCTCACACCCGCGAGATCAAGACTATTTAAGCTTATGGGTAGGATAAGGTATTGATGTGGAGCTCCAGCAAGCGCTAAGCAATATATGGTGGCTAACATACGCAAATAAGAGTGAGAAGAGAAGCAACGCAACGGTCGTGAAGCTAGAAGTGATCAAGAAGTGATCCTGAAACTACTTACGTTCAAGCATAACACAAGACCGTGTTCACTTCCCGGACTCCGCCGGAAAGGGACCATCACGGCTACACACGCGGTTGATTCATTTTATTTAAGTCAAGTGTCAAGTTATCGGATATTAAAAAATTCCCATCTACCACATAACCGCGGGCACGGCTCTCGAAAGTTTATACCCTGCAGGGGTGTCCCAACTTAGCCCATCACAAGCTCTCACGGTCAACGAAGGATATTCCTTCTCCCGGTAAGACCCGACCAGTCCCAGAATCCCGGTTACAAGACATTTCGACAATGGTAAAACAAGACCACCAAAGCCGCCCGATGTGCCGACAAATACCGATAGGAGTCGCACGTATCTCATTCTCAGGGCACACCGGATGGGCAAGACGTCGGGTTGGCATAGACCCTGCACTACAAAAAAAATACACTTCCGTGATGATACGTGTTTGTCAGAGTAGGTCGCTTTTTTTGTCATGCATGTACATCCATGACAAATTTATGACAGAATCAAGATAGTCATACCTGTGCTGTCGTAGAAGTGTTCCATGACATTACCAAAATTATCATCACGGAAGTGTCCACTTCCATGACAATAAATCGCGCGTCACAGAAGTGCTTTCGTCAAGGGTGACCGACACGTGGCATCCACCGTAACGGAATGCCGTTAAGCTATCGGGTCGGGTTTTGGATCCGATAACCCGTTAACAGCCCCGACCAACGGGAATTTTCCACGTGTAAAATCATCATTGGCTAGAGGAAACACGTGTCGGCTCATCGTTGGGACAGATGTCATCCACTCACTGGACAAAAGGCGCCTATGATACGTCGACACGTGGCACGGCCCAACAGTGGCCCATTCCTGTGAAAAGGCTGGCCCATTTGACTTGGTCAAAAGCTGGCGGGCCGGCCCCATGGAAAGCCTGTTAACGGCCTGTTCGCATATAGCCCATTTACAGCCCGCTAACCCAAGGCCCGTTACGCCCTATCCGAATTAGGCCCAGTAGTGTCATCTGGGCCATCCAATATGATTCCAGCCCGTTTTCACTTCTGGCCCATGTATAGCCCATGACGTCTTTCGGCCCATATGAGGCCCTTTGTAACTCTTGGCCCATTAGCGGCCCGTGCCGAAACTGGCCCGTAATGAACAGTGTATTACTTTACACCCATTAACGGCCCGTGGTGAAACTGGCCCGTAATGAACAGTGTATCACTTTATACCCATTAACGGCCCGTTATTCCGTTGGGCCGTTTCCAGCCCAAGTTAACTTTCAGCCTTCTGAGGGCCCATTTATTCTTGGGCTCATTTGCAGCATTCGGTTACTTACGACCCGTTACTGTCATTTTCTGTTTGTGGGCCAAATTCTGCCCGTCGTTACAGTCGGCCCATTGGTGGACCGTTAGTGTGTTGGGCCATTTTCATAGCATCACCAAATACGGCCTATTAACGGCCCATTATGGTCAGCCCATAAAACGTATGATTTCCATTAAAGGCCCGTCTACGGCCCATTAAAGGCCCATACAAGACCCATAAATGAGCCGGCGGCCCATGGATCCTACGAGACGTAGAAGGCCCATGGATCCGACGGCCCGTGAAGGGCCATGGTCAGGCGAATTGGCCCCCATTTGAACGATATAGCATATTCAAAGAATTATCCTACTCAATACTATCACCTCTAAAAAGCCTGCACTATTACAACAAAGAGATCAAGGCATAGAAAGGTAGAATAATCCTACACTATACAATAAAGAAATTACAGCCGATTATACCCACTGGGCATTATGGTTCGACACAGGTGATAATAAAGCATACACAAACAGCAAATTACATACACTGGGCAAATACAACTCATACATCATGGACGTGCATCAACTTAACTCCATTTGAACTATAATCTCTTCAGAAAATAGGATTGGTCAGATTCAGATAGCACAAATTTCAGTCTGCAAAATCTCCAATTCCTTCATGGTTACCTCAGTGTCTTGTTTCATTTTTTGACTCCTGCATCTAATACCTGCATGTCCAGTCTCAACTTGTTGATTATACATTGACAATCATGTACACGTTGTCTTGCCATCTCTAGTTGATGCTCAAGAACATCAACACATTCCAATTCCAATCCATAATCATTCGGTAACGGCCATGCCGCATTGCTCGCAGATCTTTGTGTTGATGTCACTTCATCCTGAAATGTTTCTGTAAGTACACATGACTAGGGCAAAAATATAGTTACAACAGTGAAGCATAAGTACACTATTTTGTACTACAAGGCAAAACAGGTCTAACAATAATGTTACACGTCACTTTAAAAAAAATGTCACACGTCATGAAGCATAAGCAGATGATATTTTAAAAATTATAAAAAAGATAGTCTGCGGAGCCTGCATACAGAAATCCCTCTTAGCTCACCAGAGGAGCATGATGTTGGGGCCCAATCGAGAACATAGACAAGTTATAAATTTAGACAGCACATTGCGTATAAGTAAGCAAGTAGTTGGCCATTCTATGCCTCAATTAAAGTCTTAGGGAGCATAATGAACAGCAGAGGGTTTCATACAAACATACTACAGCAGGCAAAACTATGCAATCATTAGCGTAGTATAAACTAGATTGTGAGCCTCATGGAATAATAGTTGGTTAATAGACTTCAAAGCTTCAGGCACACTTCGGCAGAGTAATTAAATGGTAAGGCCTTTAATTATGTCAACTAATAGTGATACAAGTACCAAACATCAGGCATGATTATTTTGGCATCTCATTAACTAAGGACAAATAAAGCAATTGAAAAGAGAAAATTAACTATGCCTGAAACAAACAAGGAATTGAACTGTTGAGTTGCATATAGTGACTTACCTTAGCAGGTTGAAGAGGCTCAGCGCAGCTCCTACTTCTCTTGCAAGGCTCCTTCCTAACATCTTGTACATGGAAATCCTCAATCTTATCTTCATTGCACCCCCTCTGCAAGGTGACACAAACTAGTTACTCATCTCCTTGGAAGATAAATATGCATACTTTCTAGTCCGTGAACACAAAAGGATGAGATTATAACAAAACAACACCACATAATTATGTCAACTAGTTACTCGTCTCCTTGGAATATAAATATGCATACTTTCCTAACATACTTGCCTACTGTAGTGTACAGCCAAACCTTTATGTCACCTATGAGTTAGACAAGGCCCCACTACATTAGCCCTTAGTGTTTAAATCGTTGACAAGCTCTGTTAGAGTGTTAGGTCAAGAACATCAAGTAATCAAAGCAAACAGTCCTAGTATGGCTGGTTGATGCAAACAAGCAATTGAACAGATGTGTGAGAAAATCTTACATATCAAGAAAAGAAGCAAAGAAGGAGGCTTAAAGACCATCACTTGACTGACTAGATTTAAGGGGCATTTAAACATCATGTGGAACGTATGAACTAACATAAACATTGCATATTCCAGATTCTACAATGGAATGCACATGTATTAGGTTATGCCATGTATGATGATGCCTAAATGTACAGATAGCAGGCATGAGTTATTCATCATTGCACACACAATTGAATTGCAGGTTAAGGGCTAGTTCGATTCCGCCTTTTCAGGGCATATTGTCAAAATAAGCCATAAAAGATGTAAAGAAGTCATTTTTGAGTTATGGGCTTGGGCTTAACTAATTTCGCTTTGGAGGGGTGTGTTTCGGGTAGAACCTCACTAAGAATTGAAGGGAAGGGGAATAGTGAAATGACTCTGTTGTCTGCCTATATTACACTCAAAATGCAAACTGCTGACGCCCGTGTCACACTTGACCCTCAAGTAAAAACAAACACGAAGCATTCATTGCCCTGCCTGCTTGCATCTCCTCTCCCCTTTCCCTCTACCTCAATCCCCTGCCTGCAGCACTAGGGTTCCTCCAGCGAGCCATCACCACTGGTCCCATCTGGCCTTGGCCTCGATGATGCTATGTCCATTTAGGCTACATGGCCGGCAGGTAGGGGAAAATCTCCCTGGCTTCTCCTCCCTTTGGCGCTGCCCCTCATTCTCATGGTCTCCAGCAGCTGCTCCACTGTGGTTCGTCCAACGCACCACTCCAGCGGGCGCTGCACAACTACGGCTGATGCCACACTGCGGCAGAAGGCACCTTATTCCCCCTCCCCTCCTCCCAGGCCATGGCCTTGAGGTGCTTTTGAAGGATGAGCTCATCCAACAAGGTGAGGATCTCCTCTGATTTTTTGCCAAATTTTCATTCTGATCCACTATATGATGAATTGCTATGAGCTGCTTCTGCTGCTGCTATATGATGTATTGCTATGAGCCGCTCCTGCTGCTGCTATATGATGAATTGCTATGAGCTACCGCTGTTGTATGATGAGTTGCTATGAGCTGCTGCTGCTTCTATATGATGAATTGCTATGAGCTGCTGCTGCTATATGATGAGTTGCTACAAGCTGCTCCTGCTGCTGCTATATGATGAGTTGCTACATGCTGCTCCTGCTGCTGCTATATGATGAATTGCTATGAGCTGCTCCTGTTGATGCTATATGATGAATTGCTATGAGCTGCTCCTGCTGCTGGTATATGATGAATTGCTATGAGCTGTTGATGGTATATGATGAATTGCAGACTGTTGTACTGTATGATGAGTTGCTATGAGCTGCTGCTGCTATATGATGCTTTCAGGTGGTGCTGCTATACGATAATAACCAGCCACTTGGACCATCGAATTTCAATAAATAATTGTTCTTCATTTAAATGTGGGTCATGCGTTCTTCATTTAAATTAGGCAATGTGATCTCTATGGAAAACATTGACCAAAGTAGATTGTGCCAAGTAGATGGTATCTTTGTATTTGCATTTTGAGAAAATAGTGATGGTCTGTTTTCCTATCATATTAATTACTGCACTGGGTTCAATTTGTGATGTTTGCAAGTCAAATTAATTTCCATATGGGCAGCAAAATGAAAAAAATATAATACAATCTAGACTTTCCACTGATCATACCAAAGATAGCTGAAAACACAATGAAAAGAACTGGTTGGCGTATTACATGGAGCTTATATTCACAGGTGCTTATTTTCTTAGGATAACTCGTAATAACTGTCCCTAAGAAACTTGGCTAATAGAACTGGCATACAAATAACATGTCACGATGGTTGCAATGGAGAAGTGACGTACCATGGCACACTATATAGGCTCACCACTGCCACTCCTTTTTTTGCGATGTTCCATGAAATTGCCACATACATCTTGTACTTTTTCATTGTGTAACCCTATCTGCAAGTTGACACGGCTAATTTCAGACATCTCTACATGATACTACATTGCATACCCCTTGCGCATATTTAAACCACTAATTAACGATTGTGTGCGTACCATAAACTAGCCATGACTCTGTATGCTGGACTAGCAGGCACTCTAAGGGAGCCTAATGTAGTGCACTGGAATTCCTACATGCCACCTACGATTTTGTGTAATGTACTGCCCCTGTTCCTAAATATATGTCTTTGTAGAGATTCCAGTATGGACCACATACAGATGTATATAGATGCATTTTCGAGTGTAGATTCACCCATTTTGCTCCGTATGTAGCCTATAGTGGAATCTCTAGAAAGACTTATATTTAGGAACGGAGGTACGAGGTAGTATCATGTATGACATCTACATATCTAATTTAGCAGCCAGTAGTAGAAATCATTGTCTACACAAAGGGATTACTGGTCAAAAATCCTAGCAAAGCACGCTGGCAGGCACAGAACAATACAAGAGAGAGAGATGCGCTTACAAGATCATAGCAATGCCTCAGTCCAGGATCGGTTGGCCAAGCTGTTAGATCCAGAAGAAACATCATCCTTGTAGTTTTTGCCAGCTGCATTACAGGTAACAGCGACCGGTTAGTATATTTGAAGTACATCGGGCAGGTGATGCTGGACGGGTTTAAAGGTGACAAGTACCTAGGCCTGGAGGGTGCTTGGCATCTCTCCAGACTGTGGGAATTAGGTTAGAAACATCAAGGGTGATGACGCTTCGCTGGCTGTCGGGGTCTGGTAAGGAGATCTAGAACCGTCGAGTAGGGTGTTTGTGGAGCGGCTCCGGTAGGGTGGACTACGGTGTGGGCGAAGCGGATCTATGGCCGTGGACGAGGGCGTAGGTGAAGCTGCTCCGGTGGTTGGGTTAAGGATGGTGTCGACGATGCGGATCTGCGGCCGTGGACGGGGCGTTAGAAGCTGCTCCGGTGGTTGGGTTATGGGTGGTATCAACGATGCGGATCTGCGGCCATGGATGGGGCGTCAGAAGCTGCTTCGGTAGGTTGGATGAGGGTTCGAGGAAGCGGACCTGAGGCCGTGGACTTGTGAGTTGGCAAAGCGGCCCTGGTAGGGTTGAGAATGGTATAGGCGAAGCTACTCCGCTAGGGTTGAGGAAGGTGTCGGTGAAGCGGCTCCGGTAGGGTTGAGGAAGGTGTCGGCGAAGAGGATCAGAGGCCGTCGATGAGGGCGTCGGTGGGGCGGCTCCGGGGGGTGTGGACGACGCGTCTCCGGTGGGGTGTACGAATGAGCCACTGCAGATGTGCGGCGGTTGACGAGAGTACCGGTGAAGCAGATCCGGCGCCGTGGACAAGGCCGACACTGAATGGGATGTGGTACAGTGGTGGATGAGCAGTCTACTTGTTTCTAGGGGAGGTGGGAGGGGTAGATGCGGCCATAGAAGTAGATCCGGCGAGGTGGACGCTACTGGCGGTGAATGGGCTATGGAACGCTGGTGGATGAGTAGTCTAGGGTTTCGAGAGGGGAGGGGAGAAAGGGCGATGAAGTACGGACGGCGTGATGTAAGATGCTCTGGTGCTGTGGAGTTAGTCGTTTTTGCGGGAGGGGGAGAGGAAATGGGGGTGCCGTGTAGTGGGGGGAACCGGAAGTTACCAAAGCAGCCCCAACCTATCATGTAGATGAGGGCGGTATTGTAACTGTTGGTCTCCGTGCACCAAGGACAAAAGGGGGATTTCGCATGCTAAAGACTAAGGTGGCGGAAATTTTAGAAGGAGGCGGGAGATTTTGCCGCCCACTGGATCGTTCGTATCCAGTTTCAACTAATTTTGGACCGTGCTAGCGGGAAGGTCATGCTAGACTGTGTACACGGGGCACGCGCTAGCAGTTAATAACTGGTGTGAAGTCCACCCCAGAAAAAAGACAATAACTCGGGATAATGCGCCGATAACTTGGACGTTCACACGGGCACGACCAATCGTACGGGTGTAGTGGCGCGTTCACAAAAAATGGATCAAACGCTCAGCCTATGTATTTCTCGTGTAAATAGATAATTTAGTGCCATTGGTTATTTACTTTAAACATAATGCATTGACGTGTTAGTGTAGAGGCGCACAAAAAGAAATGGATACTGTAGTCAGCTACTTAAAAGTGTTACCTCATATGATTACATAGCCTCCATTTCATTAATTGCATACCCGTTGAATTCATATATGAATATTACATATATTACTTCAAAATAGAAACTTAAATCATCCAATACTAATGAATTTGAATGCAAGAGTAACAATGGTGCATGTTCATGATAGCTACATTGGTTGTTTGAAGAAACATCACTGTAAATTTGGCATGCAGAACTAAAAAGGCTTATTTAAATAGAAAAAATGTGATATGTGAGTGTCCAATCTTTATAGCGTTGAATCGATATTGTACCTTTGGCCACGATACGAAGTAGATATTGACTTATGTTCAAGCGGTGCACGTCCACGATCGCTAGATAGTGATACGTGAATGAATTGTGCAATCTCTCTCACATGCATACATATCTCATTTCCCTGTGGGCATCGGAATCACACACGCGCACTTCGTGTATTTCTCTCCCTCCGTCAGGGTTAAATTCGTCTTTCTACCCCGTCCTACAAGTCTCTCACACAGAAACACACACGCTCTCTATGTCTAACATGCCCACCCCTTTAATTCTGCCCACCCACAGCCACTAATGTCTCTCACACATATGCTATCTACCTATCCCTTAATATAGCTAGATATGTGTCACACAAACTCCTTCTCCCTACTAGAAAGATGCCCATGCATTGCACGGAACATCAAGATGCATTTGTATGAGAAGTTTATCTTGTGGGAGAAATGGATGAGCGAGGGAATGCCTTATTTGCAAATGCGGAGAGGGGTGTGGGTATCTTTTTGCAAAATTGCCATAGTTTCCTTCCTGTCCGTCGAATATAAATCGGATGGCCTATATTGCAGGATGGCAGGAACACCATCATCACGAACTCTGTTTTTATAAGAGTAGAGATATGTGAGTGTCACTGCCCCCCACACACACTCACACTTCCCAACACCGAAGGAGTAGGGTGACACCTCGATTTTGATACTAATCTATCGACTGGCTTCTCTCTCAAACATACACACACACACACTATCCGGCACCGAAGGAGTAGGGTGGCACATCGATCTTGATAATAATCTATCTACTCCTCTTTCAAACAGACACACACACACACACACTCGCTAGTTGTCCCTCTGTGCCTACCACGCACACTCTCAATACGTATTTCTCCCCCCCCCAACAATGACAGCAGAAGGGTGAAAACTCGATCTGATCATAATCTGTCAATTGGTTTGTCTCTCAAACATTGTGTCTCGGTGCCTCGCTCGGTAGCCCCCTCGATATGTAGACTTCTCTCGCATGCACAGCTGTAGTGACGATGATGCTGAACCCAATGTGCCTTGTTTTTACCGGCCTCATGTGATAGTTTTCACCCTGTTTCCTGTTAATTAACAAGGCAACCTTTTCTTTGTTACTACTAGTTAATCTGAAATCATTCGGGGCAGACATAAAATATATCACTTCAACCCAATTATCGCAGCAACTATTTTAAAAGAAATTAGCTAGCTGCCCGTGCGTTGCACGGAACATCAAGATGCATTTGTATGAGTAGTTTATCTTGTGAGAGAAAAGGTTGAACGAGGGAAGGCCTTATTTGCGAACGTGGAGAGACGTGTGGGTATATTTTTGCAAAATTGCCATAGTTTCTTTCCTATCCGTTAGATATAAATCCGACGGCCTATATTGCAGGATGGCACGCACACCATCATCACCAACTCTTTTTCTACTCCCTCCGTCCGAAAATACTAGTCATCAAAATGGATAAAAAGAGATGTATCTAAAACTAAAATACGTCTAGATACATTTCCTTTTATCCATTTTGATGACAAGTATTTCCGGACGGAGGGAGTATTTGTCTTTTTAGAGATTTCAACAAGTGACTATGACCGGACCTTACCAACATACTCAAAAAAAGTAGTCCATAATTTTGATGTTACCCTCTTTTCCTGGTGGTGCAGTGCCATACCTCATAAATAAATCAAGGACAAATCTGACCCCTTCCTGAAAAGACATACATAGCAAAATGAGTGAGTCTACACTCTAAAATATGTCTACATACACATCCGTATGTGGTAGTCCATTTGAAATCTGAAAAAGACAAATATTTAGGAACGAATGGAGTATATATAAGAGTAGACATGGAGATATATCTCCAGCATGGTCTACGACAAAAATGTGCTCGGTTGGTTAACGCCGCATGCTCGCAACGCGATGACATGAGTTCGAATTCTGTCTTTTAACTTTATAATTTTATATTATATATTACTCTACTTATTTAATATATACTTGTTTCGCTACTATACTGACAGTGGAACCCACAGACTACTTAGAATACAAGATTAAGGATGGACTTGTTTCTTTTTAACTTTCTGTACGAAGCTGTAGCCACCCTGCAAGTCACGTGTACACTGTACATGCAATTAACTTTTTATAGAGGGACAATCATATACACAATTAACTCAAATGGATTGGATGTCACCAAAATAAAGAGCATCTCCAACGGCAGCCGGCAAATTTCCTCCCGCTTCCTTAAGCGGAGGACGACATCAAACGCCAGCGGCATACATTTTTACAACTCTAATCAACCAGATGAAATTCGTGCAAACACGGACTGATTTCATATAAGCATGAAGGATTTCGTATAAAAAAGCCGGACCTTCATATAAACATGATGGATTTCATTACATTTAAATGAACTAAGAGGTGCCAATCCGGCTCTCTTGTATAATTAATACTCCCTCCGTCCGGAAATACTTGTCCTAGAAATGGATGTATCTAGACTTATTTTAGTTCTAAATGGCCGCCCGCGGATCCCTTTGTCTTCTTCATGTCCGTCAGACACTTGCGGGGTCGACGAAGGTCCTCGGAAGAGACGAAGCAGCAAAGAAACCACCTGAATCCGCGGTCGTCGCCTCAGCGGTGGCCTTCATGGGTCCCAAGTGGCGGCGGCCTCCCTTGTTCTACTTCTCCTCGATGATGGCGGCGGACATGGAGAAGCTGGCCACCTTCTCATCGCTCTCCACGCACCCGGCTTCTGTCTCTGCCTGCATGGCGCTGCCGCAGGCACGGGAGGCGCACCCACAGACACGGGAGGCGCGGCCACCGCAGACACTGGTGGCGCGGTACGACATGGCAGTGACGGCGTCCGTACCGGCGTGCTCGCCGTCGTGCCGGCGTGGAGCAACTCGCCACTCCTCATCGAGCTGAACTGGGGCGGCGAGTTGCTGAACCACGTGCCTGCTGGGGCGGCAACTGGCTCTGTCGGGCCAAGCAAGGTTGGTGAAGCACTGAGCGGCCTTGCCCGTATCCGGAGGGCTCGGTGGGCCACCCATCCGGGTAATATGCCGGTGAACGGCTCATCGAAAGCCATCGGAAGAGTGGAGAAAATGGTGAAGGAGGAGATGGGGAAGCGGCCGAGGGGTGTGATTCTTGCCCCCTGTCTGTCTGGCCTCGTGTAAATAGAGGGCGGACGGTAGGAGCTTGGCCGGCGTCTGACCTCGTTTAAACTGAGGGCGGACGGGAGGAGCTTGGCCGGTGTTGCGTTTAATTCTGGCCCGCTCATGAATGGACATGTGGCCGGAGTAGGGTTCTCGGTTTGCATGTGGGTTTAAAGGAGGGGTTTAATGGAGGCGTCGGGCATGCAGCGGGCGGCGCAGTACTATTCGATTTGACAGCAGTAATGAGCCGGCAAATCACAAAGGCCCTCGCCTCTCGTGAAACCGACCGAACTAGACTGCCCCGCCCTCTAGCCTTTTAAAAAATGTATATACTCCACTTTTGTATAGTAGTACTATTAAAAAGGCTTGTCACAATAATGGTGTCTAGCATAAGTGCACAACCCACCCCTCAAATAAAACTAAGCACCCTGGAATTCTTTGACAAAACTAAGCACCCTGAAATTCTTTGACAACTAAACTGCTGGCTATATGATGTTGGCCATATATATTGTACGTATATAATGTGAAGAAACGAGTGGTTTTCATAAGATGACTTAATACTCACATAGACGGAGGGAGTATTCGATTTGAAAGCGGGCGGCGCAGTTCCCGATATGGCTTTAATGCAGACGAGGGAGGGAGTAGCGGTTCCCGATATGTTGAACGACCAATGCATCCTCCTTCAATTAATGCATGAGGGAAGTAATGGGAGGAGGTCCGGGAAAAGAGGTTGCACGATGTGAATGCAATGTAGTTTGCCCTCATTGCCCTTATATAAAGGCACCCCTCCATTCCAATGCATCTACCACATCATACGCACCTAAGCATTTGCCTAAGCACCTACACTAAGCACAAAAGAGCTCACTCCAGACCCATGGCGGCGATGCACGTGAGCGGCCAGCGGCTGCGCCAGATGGTCCACGACGCCGGCCTGCGGCATGGCGCCGAGGATCGTCTCCAAACGGTGTTGGAGACCGGCTGGTGGATGGCCGCCGTCGATGCCAACTACGACTCTCAGTTGGACCAGATGGTCGTTGACACCAGCAACAAGTTCACCGTCATCAAGAAGCTTGCGAACGACATCGCCGTACTCCTCCAGCCCGCATGCCCGGGCTCCTCATTGCCTACCACCCTAATCGGCCTCCATGGCCGGAACCTCTTTCAAGCACTGGTGGCCGTGCGACTGCCCACTGACGCCATGAAGGATGTCCACCTGGAGGTCGCGCTCGCCACGAGGCGCCTCGCCCTGCAAGAATTCGTCGACCTACACATCCACATGTACGAGCAAATCATGTACATAGGTATCTACAAGGCCAGTGAGGACGCTACAATGTTGGCCTTCCTCAACCAGCTGGAAGCCTTGGATGCCTTTACTGAGAAGCACCTCGACCTCGCCACAAAAGCCGCCGCTCCTTAGCCGCCGGTCGGTGGCCCGGCGCACTAAGTTGAGGAGGAGGTCGTACGTTCGTGGATCCATCTTTCTTCTTGCCTTCTGCAACCACCACTGCGATCACATCATCGTGGCCTTAATTCTTATTGTGCTGTTGCATTCTTGTTCCAGTCAATACCGACATGTGCGATCCCTTTGCTTAATTATATGCATCACTGTAACTAGTACTCCATCCGTCAATTTATAAGTTGTGCTTACCTTTTCCATCAACTTCGTGCAACGCGCGGGCATCTTGCTAGAAACACTACTCCCTCCGTCTAGGTGAATAAGTCATCTTAGATTGTGTGTATGTCATGTGGGGCCTTAGTGTAGCTTGCCTAAGGCGTGGCTTGAACCAAACACTCACCTAAGTTAATCAAACTTGCCTAACCTTACATTCCACGAGATTTTGCCACATGTTAGAATCCAGAAAGCTCCACATGTAGAAGCATAATGCACAAACCACCAGAATCTCATGCGTGCAATGCACATGTACCTTACTAGTACTAGTTGGTAGGAGTAGTAGTAAGAAACAAATTCCAGTTTTGGCACGAGCTCGTACTGCGGGAGCACCACAAGGCTCGCCGCAGGAGTTACATTTCCCTCTCGGGGCCCATGGGACCGTACTTCAGTGGCTTAGTGCCCGGCCTATGAGTCAATGACATGTGGACCTTAAATGCGGCTGGCCCACATTTCATTCTCATGGTGGTGGCGTGGTTCGCGACTCACTCGTTCGAGATGAACCGGCCGGTGGTGGCATGGCTGTGGCGAGGGTGCCATAGCTGGGCGTCGGGGCGTTACGAGGCGTAGATGGTCACACCGGCGGGTACTACCTGTAGTACATAAGTACTCCAGCTGAGGATTGATGCCCGGGACGAAATGTGTCACAGCCGCTGGATGAAAATTCGATGGTGCAGGAGTACAGATCGGAGCACAGCAGCGGAGCAGGCAAACCGCGTCCAATTGGGTGTGTCTGTGGTAGAAAGTTGATGGTCGCCGCAGTTCAGCTGGCCCGCATGTCATGCACACAAAGGCAAAGGAGCAGTGGGGCCAAGAGGGATGAGGGGCACGTCGGGGGGTGAGGATCCCCTGACGCGAACAATCCTACCATTCTGTCACTGACATGTGGGACCCATAAGCATGGGTCCCACCTGTCAGTGAAGGAAAGGCAGGGCAAGGCAATGATAGCCACATCAGAGGATCCATGTCCACGTCGGGGGACGTCGTGCTGTGAGTTGGAGCGGCGTCGTGGGAATCATGTGTGGGTGTGGCAGTGGTAGAAACAAGAAACGTGATGGTCGTCGTGGTTCAACTTCCATGGAGAAGTTGTCATGTCTGCTGACACATGTATATCAAAACTAGAGTGTTTATATTTCAAGCACGTGAACAAGTATTATTCTACTACTTTGGATCCATTGCAACGCACGGGCCAACACATTGGTAGTAGTAGTGTCCATCTCTATCTCTAGAGGCCTTCCCTCGTTCATCCTTTTCTCTCACAATATAAACTACTCATACAAATGCATCTTGATGTTCCGTGGAACGCACGAGGATGTTTCCTTGGGGGTCTCTCCAGCGCGGCGTGGCCGTAGTTGCAAGTTGACGCCCCTTGAGATGCCGACGTTGAGGGGCACTCGGATTTCCTCCGATGAGCAGGTAAGATGAGTTTGATCACATAGTAAATGCATTCTAAAGACTACTTCCGTGTCCATTTCCTAATTCTCCCCCTGCCCACTGTTTCACAGGTTAGACTCGGTGCGAGTGGAGATTGGCTTGCATATTTATGGGAGGGTACCAACATCAACTTGCACAACATTTACAACAGTGAAACCGTTCCCGTAGAACCTTTGTTCAACATTGGGTCAGCCATGCAACGGGCCACCGCATGAATTGGTACGATGGAACCACTGTGAGATTGACTAAGATAGCATGAACCTTGCACATGGCGGTCAAAGGCGGACCATGCTGTCTGCGGCCGATTTGTTGCCATACGAGTAGGAAGACGTTGTGCTCCTTTCTAACCGCATCTTCGCGGTGACAAACTAGGGGACTTATTTTGTATGGGACACATCCTACGATATACTCCCTCTCTCCTAGTTTATTTGTTTTGAATCTTTTCGTTTTATAAGTTTCAAATTCAAATTTAGAGCTCCCCATCACATGTTGAGATGACAATGTCCATTACGTGCATGTATACTAAAGAAACAAATCTCGAGTTTGGCACGAGTTCGTGCTGCGGGAGCACCACAAGCCCTAGCGCAGGAGTTACATTTCCCTCTCAGGGCCGTCGGGACTGAGCTTCAGCGCCTTACTACACGTACCTTTGAGTCAATAACATGTGGACCCGATAGGTGACTGGTCCACATGTAATGCTCCCGTAGGCATAGGGGTAGTGGGGCCAAGAGGGGTGAGCCACAGGTCGGGGGACGTGTGGTTTCATGGGTTCGAGCTGCCTCGTGGGAATCGCGGGTGGCTGTGGTAGAAACTTGATGCTCGCCGCATTTTAGGTGGCCCACATGTCATGCACACAAGCTATCATGTCTACGGACACATGCACTACATACTGATCACTGGAAGGAGTAGCAGAGAAAGCTATATATGCGAATAAATAGTTCCTTATAGTCAAGGGGACCCACGCTACTACTCTGTTCCAAAGACATGCACACCATCGAAATAGTCCATCTATATCAATATACACCGAGAGGGAACAATTTTTTTACAAGAGAGGAAATAGTTCATCCATCCATAATGCCCTCCTGCTGGTGCAGCCTTTTCTTCTTCTTCTTCTTCTTCTACTTCTTCTTCTTCTTCTTCTTCTTCTCATTCTCTGTGGGAGACGGCTTCGCAACAAACTCTTTGGACATTGTAGCTATCTCGAAACTCACACGGGCATCGAGGGCAGCATATTTTATCCGCTCGTACGTCAAGGGATAATTCTCCCATCCAGACGATCTTAATGCCACCGTCTCGTCACCCTTCTGAAGATTTGTACCGAGCACAAAATTTTCTACGCCGAATAGGGATGGTGTCTGTTTATCACAATCTTCTATAGGAATTTTGATTCTGGTTTGTAGGTCAGCGATGCTTTTCAAATCAAGGTTGTACGGCTTCAGCTTCTGTTTGTCCCCTTCGATGGCTGCCCCACAGAAGTATATGTCCTCCCGAGACAAGAAATCGTGAAGCTCACGTGGTATGGAGGGCGAGTGTATGATCTGGTACACCAAAACATCATCTTTGTGGCACAGCTGAAGGACGGCGGCGCACTAGATCTTCCCAGGGGCACCCTCCGTGTACTATGCGTCGAGACCGATGACCCTCGTCTCTACCTTTTCGAGGGAGTTGGATACATTGTTGATCCACTGCCGAACAATCCTTGGGTGGACGGTGACGGTGGCAACTACGCGCATCGAGCCTTCGACGAGGACATGTTGGACGCTAAAAACCTGCATCTCGATCTCTTCCGCCATTTGGAACCGCTGGAACGGAGGGCTATGGTTTGGAGAATTAGGATTAGATGGCTAGTCTAACTAAAGTAGTAGATGATTATTTAAAGAGGTTAAAACAATGTGAAAGCAGTGGGGTTTGGATGCAAATGAAGACGAAGGGGAGGTGAAGAAGCCGAGGAGAATCGGTTCCCGATGGAGAAGTAAATGGGAGAAGTGGCGTGCAGGCAGTTGATTAGACGGCTAGGTAGACTAAACAAAAAGGCTATGCGGGTAGACTGATGA
Source organism: Triticum aestivum (assembly GCF_018294505.1). Lineage (NCBI taxonomy): Eukaryota > Viridiplantae > Streptophyta > Magnoliopsida > Poales > Poaceae > Triticum > Triticum aestivum. The sequence goes on along the minus strand of NC_057800.1, from coordinate 203,450,303 downwards.
GTCGTACCTGTTCGTGTACGTGCCCATCCTTCCTGATAGGTGGGACCTATGCATGCAAACAGATAAAAAAATGTCCTGGATACAGAACATGGATAACACTGTATATTTAGTGTAGAGTCTTTTTAGTACTTTGAATTTTGGCCACTACTTCTACTGTTTAGTAACTTTTCTGAATTTTGGCCACTACTGCGTAAGTTCAAGTGAGTAACTATAGTAACTTCAAGTGAGTAACTCCATTTCTGATTTTTTTTACATAAAACTAACCATGATATTTGTTCCTCTGTTCTGGTCATAATTATAATCTGATTGCTGAACCCTTAATCATTCTCATAATGTTTACATGATGCACAATTATATTGCCGTCAAAACTACTCCATACACACACTGTCGAAACTGACAAGATGGTGGTGGAGGTGGGAATAAATTTTCAGTATTGGTGCATTTTCTGTGCTTATAAAATTCAGATTGAATTTCACTACCAAAAGAAAAGAAGTGGAGATTAAATGTTGCTTTCCACTTACTTCACATGTGTGTAACTCTTTTGGTGCATTTTTTGCAGAACCTATGTGTAGCTGCAGCATACATGCCAGTTCATCAACTTCTCGAAGAAGAAAAGAAGGTGGCATTTCCTTGCCTTTAGCATACAGGCCAGTTCACTTAATGTCCTCTGGTGCTATATTTCTGAGAACATCCAAGTTTTTACTTATGACTTTGCTAGCATTCACAAGTCTATTGAAGCGTGCATGTCTCTATGAATCTTGCTGTCTACTCCAAGTAGATGGTGTGTAGCCTGGCAAAGGATATTAGTACTTGGTGCATTCTAAGTTTAAAACCACTCTAGATTTACATGTGTTTACTGAAGATGACAAGTGTTTATTCAGTTCTAAATTTGAAGTAACTAGTAGACAAAAAATATTCATCTTTTTCTGTATATGAAGAAGAATAAACCTAGCTAATTCAAATAATTCCAATTTTAGGGACATGTTTTTATCAACTCTTAGTTAAGGGGTTGTGGCAGTTTTTAGTTTTGTGTTGCTTGAATTGATTCTACAGGAATATTCAGGGAAGAGTCATGGCTATGCTTAGCTCTCTGTAAAATGAATGACTAAAATTGGACAATTGGAAACTTTAGGTATGTTTGCAATTGGACAAATGGTGTATAAATCCAAATAAAGCAAATAAATTCAAATGATTCAAATAAATCCAAATAAACATGGTTGATCTTCATTTTGCATAAACCTGGTTGAGTATTACAGTGTAATTGACAACAAATTGACCTGGTTGGAATTCATACAGCAACAGTAACAGTTAACTGAACTTCTTTTGCGTGCATTTATCACTCCAGAAAACTTTCAGTAACAAGTGAGCAGCCTCTGCATTTTCTCAGTGAACTTTTGAGTGCATTTATCACTTTGGAGTATGCTACATCTTCTACAAATCACAAACTCCTTTAGTTTACATCTCAGTTTTAGCAAACACTACAGTTTCAGTAAAGGAGTCATAACTGAATTACAGGCACTGTAGTTTCTCTACAGTATTGGAACACTGAACATTTTCAGTTAACTGTAGCAAGAAAATCTTCCAAAAACTAGTAGATCTCGAAGAATGCCAAGAGTATTACTCAATGAACTTGATGGCATCAAACTAAATTTTCACTATAATCTGTTCATCATTTAGCAGCAGTGTACAACCTTTGTCCTGGATTGTTTCTCTAGCTTTGTATCCCCTGACTGAAGTTTCTCCGCTTGTACTGAGAACAGCAAATTCGGACTCACGGCAACAAATTGAATAGTAGAAGTAGCAGAGGCGGGCGGGGCAGACTCACCAGCACAGGCGGGAGTGGCAGCAGAGGCGAGGCAGGGGAAAAGGCAAAAGCAGCATCAGAGGTCCATGGTGCCGGCGTCGTCCACCCGTAGCAGCATGAGAGGCGGGAGTGGCCGGAATTGTCCACGGCGCCGACGGCCGAAGCAGACGAAATCGGATGCGCAGGTGGGCGGCGAAGGTGGGCGAACATGGGCGGCGACCTTCAACGGGGCCGGCGGCATAGCTCGAGGAGAGCGCCGATGCAAGTCGCCTTCACGGAGGGCGGTGCAGGTGGTAAGCCGCGGCACAGGTGCAAGCGGGCGGTGGCGCTGTTGTTGGTCGCGGGCTGGGCCACGGTTCTGGTGTTGGTCGCGGCGCAGATCTAGGCGTGCGGCAGCGCAGGTGGGTAGCCGGCGATGGCTGCAAGGCGCGGGCGACGGGGGAGGAGGAAGGAAGGAGATGGACTTCTTTGTGACGTGTTTAAAACTCTATGGGTTTTTTTGCAAAAAAACAAATACACTGCCCTGTGGACAACTTTTCTCGAACGGAGGGAGTGCTAGTTAAATCCGAGCTATGGGTGTCACTGATATGCCAGTACATTTGATTGTGACCTGTTCTAATTTTGTACCTGAACTTTTTTTAGAAAGGGGTGTACGTCAACTTAATGTGCTAGCAGAATTTATTGTGTTGTCTGTGTGTTTTCTTTGCACAACATTCAAGATATTTCCATGTCATTGATAAAGACGATGAACCGTTATGTATGACTTCGTTGATTTCAACATAGCCCTTCCCGTAGCGATCCACTGCTTCCATCCTGATTGTGCCGCCTGCGTGAAATTTTTGTGTGCAAGTTCGGTGTGCTATGATGTTCTATATGATTGTGTCAACTATATAAGTTTTTACTGAGCATCAGCAATGCATATGGCTGAAAGATGTATTCACGAGCATCGACCGATGGGTCTCTCTCTCTCTATCTCTCTCACTCTCTCTCTCTCTCTCACACACACACACACGTAGACGCACAAGTGGGGCCCGTTGAATTATTTATTTGCTCGTGACAGCTTTTAATTAGATTCCACTGTAATCTAACTTTTTTCTTAAGTTATTAATTGAGCTCAATGACTTCAAAAAGTTGTATAGAAGCCTTGTTTGGGCCTTTCCGGCGTCGTTGAATGTGGGCTGAGTAACCATGTTAGGTTGTACTATACTACACAGGCCTTTTTTTCAACATCAGCAATGCAACTGGGCCGACAGTTGTACACAATATCCGGGTCAACTTGTTATTCTCCACCCTGCTGGGCTGCAAACTTTTCTAGGAGGTATGCATTAGACTTAACAAGAAAATGGACTTTAAGAAATTATAAATGGGATGTAATTATAATAACTGGACAGTTACTATGCACCAAACACGTAATTAGTTTGAAAAATATATTATTTTTGGAATTTGAAAATTTTAATTTCATTACTTGTTGCGCGCGCAATATTTCATTGGATTTTAACGTAATACAACTTTATTTTGAAATTATATTTGACCTGACTAGAAATTTCGGATAAAAATATTTCGGATCCCATCAAAATGTGGGAATTTTTTTTGAATTCTGTTTTGAGCGGTTGTTTGAAATCATTAATCGTTGTCCTAGCTAGAAGTTACACTGTACTTTTAACAAACTGTAAATGGGCTGTAGTAAATTCCATTAGAATTAAAAAATGGGCGGTACATTCTTACAAATCGCAAATGGGCTATATGTTCTCTGCCAAATCCGAGTTGTGGGCCTACTAAGTAGACGCGTACCAAGGGCTTTGTCAACTTAGTGAATATAAACGATTCTAGCTGCAGTGATCGTACGATGTCCATCTAACGGCTGTAGTGCTTCTTCAACCTCTGGTCTTCTTGCTCCAGCCGCCCAAAGCAGTGTCGGTCGTGTCGCGTGCTCCTGCCTCCCGTGGCCAACTGTGATGCCGCGGAGGCCTCACCACCCCGTACTACTCCCACCGCTGGCCAGGCCATCCCTCTACTCACCCACACCACCTGTTATTCTGCGGTGACGGCAGCCTCACACCGCAGCCGAACTAGTGAACCCTTGTACTCCTCTCCGCGTGGGCTTCAACTGTTGCGTCTTCCCCGGCTCCGTGTCGTCCCCTTCCTAGGCCTCGCCGTCGTCCAGACCACCGCCATGGTGCTCTCGGCGCAGCGTGGTCAATGTGGTCAATGACCGACTTCCATCGGAAGAGTACTCTACGTGGAGAGGCTAACAGCTGGGTCCAGGCGGCCGCAAGGAAGTGCCTCCTTATTACGCGCAAAATAATTATTCCTCCACCTGAAATCAGGGACCCACCGGACGGCCACCTTATTTTGCAAAAAAAACGTCCCCCTGATTGCTCGGACCCACCAGACGGGCCAGCGTATTTCGCGAAAGAAACATTCCCTCCGCTGTCAGCTCGGACCCACCGGTAGTGTCTCCTTATTACGCACAAAAAATGAATACTCCCCCTGCTAGCTAGGACCCACCATGGTGGGAGGCTGACTTGTGGGCCTACTAAGTTGACTGGGAAGGGGCTTTTGTCAACTTTAGTCAATATGAATGACTCTAGCTCCAGTGACTGTACAATGTCCATCCAACGGCCGTAGTGCTTCTTCAACCTATGGTCTTCTTGCTCCAGCAGCCCAAAGCAGCGCCGGTCGTGCCGCATGCTCCTGCCTCCCGTGGCCGGCTGTGCTGCCGCGGAGCCTCACCGCCCCCTACTATTCCCACCGCTGGCCAGGCCCTGCGACGATGGCAGCCTCACACCGTAGCCGAACCAGTGAACCCTCGTACTCCTCTACGCGCGGGCTTCCGTTGCCGCATCTTCCCCGGCTCCCTGTTGTCCCCTTCCTAGGCCTTGCCGTCGTCCACCACCCTGGTGCTTTCAGCGTGGCGTGGTTAATGTGGTAAAGGAACGACTTCCATCGGACGTGGACTGTACATGGAGAGGCTGACAGCTGGGTCCATGGCAGCAGCAAGGAAGTGCCTCCGTATTACGCAGAAAATAATGATTCCTCCACCTGACAGCTGGGACCCACCGGACGGGCCACTGTATTTTGTGAAAAAAACGTTTCCCCCTGACTGCCGGGACCCACCAGCTACATCTTCGCACGCAAGGAAGTGCGTCCGGGCAAAAAAAAATGATTCGCCCCCTGACTGCTCAAACCCACCAGCTACATCTTTGCTGGCAAGGAAGTGCCTGACAGTCGGGACCCACCTGGTCGAAGCGTACGTAGCGTTGTCATTCTGGTCGCAAACGTGTACATACATATATACTGGTGAATTTAGAGGCGCACACGTGTCGTAGTAGAGGCGCGTACGTGTCATAGTAGAGGCGCGCACGTAGCATGTACAAGTACGTACAGCGGCCAGGGTGCGAGAAAGAAAATACAGCCACATATGTGTACATATGGGCGGGGTCTCGAACGCCTGCTCGTGCATACGTACGGCCAGGGCTCGTGTACATGGCTGGGTCGGAACGGAGTAACAGCGTCGTCATCGTGTTCATGGGGAGGCAACGGAATGCGTCATGTTCATGGGGAGGCAACGGAATGCGTCATGTTCATTGGGATGCAACGGAACGTGTGGGAGCCAACCGGCTGGGTCAGAAAAGAATGCGTGGTCATGTTCATCGGGAGGGCTTGGACAGAACAGGCGATGGAAACGAGGCCTGGCGTACCGCACAACGGAGGAAACAGACCTCCTACATTCGGAACGGGGTCCTGTTGATCGGGTGGGGTCTGGCATACCGCAAAACGGAGGAAACGGACCTCCTACGGTTGAAACGGGGTTCCTGTTGATCGGGAGGGGTGTGGCGTACCGCAAAACGGACGAAACGTACTTGTGTTGGAGCGCTACGGTTAAAACAGGGGTCCTGTTCATCGGGGGGGATGTGGCGTTCCGCAAAACGGGACTCCGCGAGATACTGTTCATCTCCACCGTCGACCTCCTCCAGCCTCCACGGGCTACCGTCGACCTCCTCCAGCCTCCACCACGCGCTACTCCACCGGCTACTGTTCAACCACCCCTCCACCATCTACTGTTCATCTAGCCCTCCACACCACAGGGTCCTGTTCAACCACCCCTCCACGGGCACCCATCCACCGTCTACTGTTCATCCAGCCCTCCACCACACCACGGGGTCCTGTTCATCCAGAGGCAATGCCACCGCTCACTGTTCATCCAAACCCCCCGCAACGCTCACTGTTCATCCTAGAGGCAGCATCGATCGGCTTCAGTTAGCAGCAGTAGCGAAGGAATCACTCGATCGGGTTGAGTTAACAGCCATCGATCGCTCGGGTTCAGTAACGCGTAGCCTGCAGTGCAATCGCTCGGGTTTAGTTAGAGCCCAACGCCTCGCTCGGGTTCAGTTAGAGCCAACGCCTCACACACACGCACATACGTGTACGAGAGAAACGCGCATCGCTCGGCCCCCCGACCTCCCACCGTAACCGGGAACTCCCCGAAATTTTCCTCCCCCTCGCTTCTACCATGATTTTTTCCGTCATGGATGGCCCAAAGAATGTCATGCAGCTGCGTCTCCGTCCCGCCCAGGACGAAAAGCCCATTTTTTGTCATGATTTTTTGTCATAGAAGTAGGAGCCCACCACATCTATGATGATACCGGGTTTTGTCACTATTATCGTCATAGAAGTGTCATATGTATGACAGAAAAAAATTCATTCGGCCCAAAATGTCACGGATGTGTCTTTTTTGTAGTGCTAGCAACGAAGTCTCTCTTATCATAACGTTGATTCTTTGATTGTGGGATATCAAGATCAACGGCAGGTTCAATCTCTACATCATTGTTATTGCTAGGTTGAGCATCAATTTGAATAGCATCATTAATATTATCACTAGGTTCATGTTCATTACCAGATTATGTTTCAGCATCACAAACAGAAATATCGTCGGGATTCTCAGGCATGTCAACAACAGGTTCACTAGAAGCATGCAAAGTCCTATCATTTTTCTTCTTCTTCTTTTTAGAAGGACTAGGTGCATCAACATTAGTTCTCTGAGAATCTTGCTCAACTCTCTTAGGGTGGCCCTCAGGGTACAAATGTTCCTGAGTCATTTTACCCCCTCTAGTCATAACTCTAACATCATTATCGTTTTTCTTATTATTTAATTCATTGAGAAAATCATCTTGTGCTTTAAGCACTTGTTCTACCTGAGTGGTAACCATAGAAGCATGTTTACTAATAAGTTTAAGGTCACCTTTAACTCTAGACATATAATCACTCAAGTGTTGAACCATATAAGCATTACGTTTCATTTGTCTACCAACATAAGCATTGAAATGTTGTTGTTTAACAATAAAATTATCAAATTCATCCAAGCATTGGCTAGCAGACTTATTACGAGGAATATCACCTTCATCAAACCTATAGAGAGAATTTACCTTTACTACCTGTGTCGGGTTATTAAGACCATGTATTTCTTCAATAGCTGGTAAATTCTTAACATCTTCTGCTTTAATACCCTTTTCTTTCATAGATTTCTTTGCCTCTTGCATATCTTCAGGACTGAGAAATAGAATACCCCTTTTCTTAGGAGTTGGCTTAGGAGTTGGTTCATGAGTGTCCAATCATTATCATTACTCAATATATTATTTAATAGCAATTCAGCTTGCTCAACAGTTCATTCCCTGAAAATACAACCAGCACAACTATCTAGGTAGTCTCTGGAAGCATTGGTTAGTACATTATAAAAGATATCAAATATTTCATATTTCTTGAGAGGATGATTACGCAAAGCATTAAGTAACCGGAGAAGCCTCCCCCAATCTTCTGTGAGACTCTCTTCTTCAATTTGCACAAAATTATATATTTTCCTTAAGGCAGCTTGTTTCTTATGAGCGGGGAAATATTTAGCTGAGAAGTAATAAATCATATCCTAGGGACTACACACACAACCAGGAGCAAGAGAATTAAACCATGTTTTAGCATCACCCTTTAATGAGAGCGGAAATAACTTAAGGATATAGTAGTAACAATTTTTTTCCTCATGAGTGAATAGGGTGGCTGTATCATTCAATTTAGTAAGATGTGCCACAACAGTTTCAGATTCATAGCCATAAAAAGGATCAGAATCAACCAAAGTAATTAACTCAGGATTGACAGAGAAATCATAATCCTTGTCAGAAATACAGATAGGTGAAGTAGCAAAAGCAGGATCATATTTCATTCTAGCATTCAAAGACTTCTCTTTTAGCTTAGCTAACAGTTTCTTAAGATCATATCTATCTTTGCAAGCAAAAAGGTTTCTAGTAGTTTCTTCATACATAACATAACCCTCAAGCACATCAGGCAATTTGTCGGGGGTTGGGTGCGACATATGCCAATGGATGGCTTATCATGGTGGGAGCGAGTAGAACGTCGCTGGTGCCTGGAAGCGGGATGAGGCATACACACGAGCGCCGGCGTACTTTACCCAGGTTCGGGGCTCTCCTAGGAGATAACACCCCTAGTCCTGCTATGCGGGGTCTCCGCACGATCACTAAGACACTAGTGAGTACAATGGTGCTCCTCGAGCTGTATGCTAGAGGTAGAAGAAGGCAGGCACGCTCTCTCCTTCCTCTAGATATGAGTCTAGTTCTAACTGGTTCAGAACCCTTTGCATGGGTGCCTGGGGGGTTTATATAGGCCTACCCCCCAGGGGTACAATGGTAATTCAGCCGGGTGTAGGTCCCGACTGTCAGTGTCTCTGGTCGCAGGCTTCTTCGCCGACCGCTGGGGCCCGCCACCTGGTGGGCGCTGCTGGCTGGTCTGGTACAGAGCCGACGGGCCGCTCCCGCCACTTGCAGGTCTTGCCGGCTGCTGATTACTGTAGCCGTGTCGCTAATGACACATGCTTGGTCAGGGGAGCGTGGCTACAGTCCTGCCGACTAGTGGGAGATCACTGTAGCCACTCCGGGTCTCATCTGGTTAACGGCGCGCGGACCTCGAGGGAGGAATGGGCCGCCTGCCGGGAGCCGGCCTCCCTCAGGTCCGACTGGCCGGCCTCCGCCGACTCCTGGGCTCTCGCAGCCCGGTAGGGCCCGCCGCCTGCAGACCATACCGACAGGTCATCGTGGGAGCAGGGCCTCGCCTGCCAGCAGGGACGTCAGGGATGGAGTGGCAACAGTGCCACGTACAGGCACAGATCTCCGTCTGTACGGAGTACTATGGCCACGTCCGGCCCTGGATATGGGGGGATGGGCTATACTATAGCATCACCCCGTCTCGTCTTCTTAAATGCGAGAGCAGACTCCGAGGGCGCTGTGGGACGCCTGCCAGGAGCCATCCTCTCTGGAGGCTGCCCGCGGGAAGTCGGTCCGTCTTGTAGCCGCCCTCTTGAACTCGTCCGCCTTCCGGCATCCGGCCTCTTGGGATAACCGGCCACCAGAAGGCGGCACTTCTCCTTGGTGTCTTTGAGGGCACAGCCAACCCCGATGTCTTGAAAGGCTCAGGGACTCGGGTTAGGCTACTCGTGGCCCATTACTCCGACAGTAGTCCCCGAAGCCAGTGAGGCGTCGCAGCTGATCAGCCGAGAAGCCTCAACAGTTTCCTCCTTCGAGTGCCCTGGTCTGAATCCTCGTCCGACTCCTAGCGTGCCAAGTGGAGGGAGTCGGCCACCGCCAGTCGGACTCGTCAAAAACTTTGAACGCGACAGCAGGAACCAGGTGGCTTATTAGCGAAGCCTCCAAGCCTGCCACCTGCTGTGCGCATGCCACTTGGGGTCAACCAACTAGGCCAGCCTGCCAGCCCACGCGCGCGATGGGACGTGACAGCAGGCTGGGCCTGCCTGTTGGATTTCGGGTTCCGGCAGATCCTTGAGGTTCGAACACTGGGGTGCGCGTGGGGATTTTGCCTTCTACCTACCTGCACCCCTCCGCCTTGCTAAGATCTAAGCTATGGAAAGAACAGCACAAGAGGCACAAGGTTTATACTGGTTCGGGCCACCGTTGTGGTGTAATACCCTACTCCAGTGTGTGGTGTGGCGGATTGCCTCTTGGGCTGATGATGATGAGCAATACAAGGAAGAACAGCCTCGCGAGGGTCTGTTCTTGGCTGAGGGGATGAACTGCTGGGAGGAGTTCAGTCACCCTTCTCTCTCTCTCTCTCTTCTCATTCTCTCTCTAATTTCGATCTGATCCGATCTCTTCATCCCCCCTTCCTCTATCCTGGGGATGTCTAGTCCTATATATAGGCAAAGGCCCTCAGCCTCTTCCCCAAATATTGAGCGGGAAGGGCGCCAACAATTGGCCATTTTGAAGGGGAACATCTGGTACACTTATCCTGACTAAAGTTGGTCCTCGCCTGCCAAAGACTCTGGTGGTGACGCTGGCTTGGGCTCCACAATGACTTCCTCCCTGCCGTTGGACTGGTCTTGGTCTCGTTGCACCGAAACGGGTGCCTTTGCTTGATGCTATCGCCTGCGCTTGCTCCCTTTGCACCAAAGAGGAAAGGAGGACACTGCGCGGGCTGGCGCCCGCCTGGCGCCCTTGGTCGTCATGGCTTGCGTCACGGGCACCTCGTGAGGCACCCCGCCTTGATCTCTTCGCCTCCTCGCGAGCCAGCCTGATGAGGCCGTGCCTGAGGAAGCTCCGTGTAGTCCGCCCCACGAGGCTTGGCCCCTCGTGAGGGTCTTGGGTCTGTGTTGATGAAGACGGGCCGTGCTGGGCCCCCTTTTGAGCCACGCCGCAGGCCGCTGGCAGGCAAGTCTGGGGACCCCCATTCCCAGAACACCGACAGTAGCCCCCGGGCCCAAGGCGCGCCCGGACTTGGCCATGCAGGGAGGCGAAAGGGCAAGAGCGAAGCGCCGCGGGCCCTAACAGCCTGCGGCCTTGGGCGCCGCATGGCGGTTGATTGGACGTGGGCGTCTCCACTTCCCCACCGCGCCTCGGCAACTGCACGGATTGGACAAGTCCCTGCATGCAAAGCGGGTCATGATTACCTGCGATCATGGAGGTCGGCGGTTGGCCTTCACCGGCCATAAATACGGAACGGCGCGCGCCCTTCCAGTCCATCCCTTCTTGCTTCTCCTTCTTCCCGGTCCTTGCTCCGGCTTGCTGCGATGGCTCCGATCCGCCGGTTCTCGGCGGCAGAGAAGGGAAAGGCTCCCCGAGAGGAACCAGACCCGCTCGCGCCGAAGAAACGGCTCGCCCTCCGCGGCCGGGACGAGGGGGCCCATCAGGTGGTGTCGAGTCCCTGGTGCGAGCGGCCACCACCGGGGTTCCCGCTTCCCTTGTACGCCCACATCGAGGGCCCCGAAGGAGTCGATGCCGATTGCCACGGGCGGCGCCGCCGTCGGCGCCGTCGGGTCACGAAGGTGTGGGTCGTCCCCCCTGGGGTCCACATCGAGGGCTCCTCCCAAGAGTTTGTGCTCCACGCCGCCATGCCTCCTTAGTCCTGGATTCGCCTTACTCCCTTCTTCGCCTCCATCATCCCGCAGGGAGAGCTCCTGGAGCTTTGGCTGCAACACGCCGGCTGCAGCACCCTCGCGACCGAGGCAGAGGTCGCGGTCGTTGCCCCGGGCGAGGTCTTCATGACTCGAGGCTGGAGCGAAATCACCCGGGTTTGCAGGACAAGAGGCGCCTTCATGATCCACTTGGAGTACGACGGTGCTTCGGTGATGTTCTTCAAGGTCTTCGATGCGAACTGGCGCCGGCTGGAGTGCTGCCCCGAGAGAGGTGGTCGGGACCCTGCTACGGCGAGGACTGGGCCCGCCAACCGCTCCCTTGGCGGCTCCTCAGGCGGCGGAGGCGTCGGAGGGTCCAGCGACTCCGGCGAGCTCTTCGCGACTCCGGAGACGAGCGATGACAGCTACGAGCACCCGAGCCGGCGCCGCAACTGGAGCAGGGCGAGCTCGTCAGGCCATCGCCGACTCTGGTCTGGATGGGGTTGGCGCCGGTGCTTGACGGCCCACTATTGATGATGGCGTCTTTTGTAGGGGCGCGTGTAGTTAGCGTCCTTTTAGGATCTGTTCCCTGCGAGGAATCAAAGACGCATCCCGTGGGGGCTTGTAAGATGCCTGTGATCCTATTTTGTTAATATAACCCTTGTCGTGGAATTGTGCGAGTTGCTCATTCCGTCTTAGCTCAGTTCTCCCTTTCGAACCTCATGAGGGCTTGGTGCTCTGCGCCGACAGGTCCCAGTCCCAAGGTGGCTTCAGCCGTCGCTGGTATGCCAGGTCGCGATGCCGTGGTCAAGGCCAGGAGGTGAGCGACCCGGGGTCCGGTAAGAGCCCCTGAGTCGCGATGCTCAGGAGGTCTCCTTTGGCTCTCAAGCAGCCGTCGTTCGGTGAGAAAGGAGAGCAGCGTCGCTAACACGGGATTGCATTAGGTGCGGGGATGGTGCCACGGTAGCTGGTGCTTCCGGGTGGTGACTTATCTTGAGAATCAGGGACCGCTCTCTGGTGTGTCGCCGGGTCCGTGCATCGGCAGGCGTGAGGTTGCTCGGCGAGGTCCTTGCGTGTCCCTCCCCTCTCGCCTTTGCTCCCCTTTCTGCTCTACGTCCTCAGGTCCTGACTCTCGAGCGAGTCTCAGCCGTCGCTGGTATGCCAGGTCGCGATGCCGTGGACAAGGCCAGAGGGTGAGGGCTGGAGAGCCAGTAGGAGCCCTGAGTCACGATGCTCAGGCACCCCCCTTTATCGTGCAAGCGGTTCGCGCGGATGAGAGTGAAGTGGACACCGCAAGGGCCTCGCCTGACGCAGCTCCTTTAGGAGATCCTGTAGACCCATCATAGAAAGAACGAGGGGTTGCCATGACAATTGACAGTTAGCCGTTGGTTGCTTCCGAGGGGCGATGAGGCACTAAGGGCTTGACGAGGTGGCGCCATGCGGGGCTGCCGCAGCCAGAGCTCAGCCATTCAGGTTTGTCGGTGTTGCGGGGATGGACCCATGCGCAAGCGTCGTGCCGTTTGGGAGCAGCTCCGTTAGTTGGCGTCAGTTCAGCGGGCAACTAGGTCAAACACATTAGCCGCGAAGGAGTGGATTCATTCAAATAGATGCTGGGAAGGCGGACATCACTGGGTCAGGCCCGAGCGACTTGGGGATGATGCAGCCCGAGGGGCGCCCCCAACAAGGTAAGCTAACAACATGAAATAAAAGGGATACATGCCACAGGGACGGACCCACGCGGCCTGGGAATAATGCAGCCCTGGGGGGCGCTCCCAGCTGGAAGTGAAACTTGAAAGATGTCACCTGATGATGTTGAGGACGAAGGAGTGTTGGTGTAGCAGACTCGGTGGGCTGCGGAAGCCGATCCTCACGAGCCCCCAGGACCAGGGGCCTCGGGAGGCTCCGGAGGCGCTGGTGGCTCCTCGCGGACCATCTCCATCTCCGCCAGGGCTGCGGAACGCCTGGCCTCTTGAGCCTCCATGATACCCCTCATGAGGCGCTGGTACGTGGCAGCCGCGTTCGGCAAGCCGTAAGGCATGTGAACATAGTTGTGGGGTGGACCTTCGCAATGCCCCACTCACGAGGGCCAGAGGCGCTCCAGAGAGGCGACTCGATTGAGCCCTAGTATGTCGATGCAGACGCGCAGCCCACCATCCTCGCCAGGATGGGGAGCCACAGCTGGTAGGCAGCGGCCGCCTCTCATGACTCTTGACTCCTGTAGCTCTTGAATGGCCTTGCCGACGAACTCCTGAGGGTCTGGCTCTCCTTGCCTTACTCCTTCTTGAGGGAAACGTGCTTCGAAACACGCCTCCATGTGGTGCCCAAGCGCCTCCCTCGTGACCTTAGCCAGGTCGGTGGCCCTCCAGGGGAGAGCCCCCGAGCCCTGCCTGAGGAGGGCGCCGGGCGTGCTTTCCTCTGTGATGGAAGGAGGTTCCCCCTGGGTAGGCGTGGGCCCTGAGGGGCCTGCCTCTTGAGGGGCCGGGCCGGACGATGTCTTATTCTTCTTGGGGGCGGTCTCAGGAAGCCTCCTGCTTCCGCGATCCGGGTCTTCTAGCGATGCGGCCTGAAAGGCTCATTCCAGGGAACACACCGCATCCTTCTCTTCACTGGGCACTGTGATGACTCCGCCACTTCCTGGCATCTTGAGGACGTTGTAGCCGTGGTGAGTTACGGCCATGAACTTGGCCAGCGCTAGGTACCCAAGGATGGCGTTGTACGGCAGGCGAATGTGAGCAACGTCGAAGTCGATGAGCTCGGTGCGGTAGTTGTCGCGTGCCCCGAAGGTGACAGGGAGGCGGACCTGCCCAATCGGGACCGTGGAGCCGTCGGTGACTCCGGAGAAGGGCTTGGTTGGCTGAAGCTGGCTGTAGGGCACTTGGAGATTGTTGAATGTTTCCACGGACAGGATGTTGAGCCCTGCCCCGCCATCGATGAGGGTCTTGGTGACCACCATGTTGCTGATGATTGGGGAACAGAGCATCGGGAGGACTCCGGCTGTAGCCGCACACTTGAGCTGATCTACTGAGCTGAACGTGATGGCGCACGCCGACCACCTGAGAGGGCGCGTGGCTTCGAGCTTGGGGAGGACTGCATTCACTTCGCAGGCGAACTGCTTGAAGATGCGTTGAGAGGCTGGGGCTTGAACCCCGCCCAGGATGCAGGCGATCGCGCGCGGCTCCTGGAAGCCCCCAGCCCCCTCGTCCTGATGGCGGTCCTCGTTTCTCCTTGGCTGCGGCGGCAGCGGAGGGAGGCCTACGTTGCCTTGCGGGCGATCCTCGCGAGGCTGATCCCTCCAGTCTCCCTCACGAGGTGGGTCTTGCCAGCGATCCTCGCGAGGTTGATCGCGCCACCCTTGGCGCGGGCCGCGGTCTTCCCAACATCCTGCGTTCCTTCCTCCTCCTCGACCGTAGCCCCGGTCACCGCAGTCGTGGCGATGGCCGATCCTTCCTTCTCGCACGGCTCGGAGCTCTTGACATTCGTTGGTGTTGTGGGTGTGGAGGTCGTGGTACACACAGTACCGACTGCCCTTGGAAGGTTTAGGCTGATCTCTGCCCCATTTGGTGTCTGGTTCTGCCGCGAGCACGGCAGCCCCCTTGCACTTCACATCCTTGGCCTTGGGCTTCTTCTCTTCTGGGTCTGCGGCAAGCAGCTCGCGGAGGGAGAGTCGCCCTTCCTCAGCCCTGGCGCACTTGGTTGCCAAGTTGAACAACTCCAAGGAAGTGCACAGGTCTTCATGCATCGCCAGCTCCTCCTTCATCTTGACATCGCGCACGCCGTCGGAGAAGGCTGAGATGATGGCCTCCTCGGTCACCTTGGGAATCTTGAGGCATGCGTTGTTGAAGCGCTGGATGTACTTCTGCAGGGTCTGTCCGGGTTGTTGCTTGATACGGCGCATGTCGCTCACGGCGGGTGGCCGGTCGCGAGTACCTTGGAAGTTGGCGATGAAGCGGGTGCGCATCTCGTCCCAGGAGGAGATCATGCCTGGAGCCAGGTTCAGGAGCCAGGTGCGGGCCCCGTCCTTGAGCGCCATGGGAAACCAGTTCGCCATGACCTTCTCGTCTCCGTTGGCAGCTTCGATGACCAGCTCATTGAGCTGGAGGAACTCCGCAGGGTCGGCCGTGCCGTCGTAACGAGGAGGCAGGTCTGGCTTGAACTTGCCGGGCCACGCGACGCTGCGTAGCTCGGTGGTGAAGGCGCGGCAGCCTGCTGTGGCCACGGGAGGCCTTGGGTGACGGAGAGCTTGGTCTTGCATGTCCCCACACGCTGCAGCTGGGAGCAACACGGGGTCTTGACGTGCGGGAGCAGGAGCATGGTCGCGACGTGCTGGAGCAGGGAGCGCCCGAGCAGCTTCTTGCGGGCGAGGGACTTGTTGGCAGGTCTGCTCTTGCCGCACTGGCACCTGACGGAGCGGGTTCCGCCCAGGGGCCACGCGCCTTGGAGCCATGGCGCCTTCTTGATGAGGAGGCGGCTGGGGCGCCGCCGGAGCTTCATCGCCCACGTGGGGCGGGGCGTGGTGCAGCGGAACGGACGTCGCAGGAGAGCCCCCTACGACGCGGACGAGCTCGGCGACACGGTCGAGCCATTCTTTGTAGACGTCGTCGATGGGACGGTAGTGCAGGAGCTCGTTTGCCGCGATGAGCGCAGCTCGAGCCTCCATGGGTGCGCGTAGCGCGCGGGACGAAGAACCAGCTGGGGTGAGCGAGGGAGTAGCGGTGCGGCCGTCTTGCCACACGGACGGATGCTGAGATGACGCTTGCTGCCCGTCCCCCGCCGGGCCGGTGGCGGTGTTGATGGAAGGTGACGGGGAACGGCGAGGACGCCCGCCAACAGGAGCCGTCTGGGCGACGCGGGAAGCGAGATCGGCCCGGCGCTCGGCACGGGCCCGACGAGCGTCAGACATGGACGCGATGGTCGGAGGAGAACGGGGTGGTGGAAGACGAATTCCGGTGCACCCCTACCTGGCGCCAAATGTCAGATTTCGGGTTCCGGCAGACCCTTGAGGTTCGAACACTGGGGTGCATGCGGGGATTTCGCCTTCTACCTACCTGCACCCCTCCGCCTCGCTAAGATCTAAGCTATGGAAAGAATAGCACAAGAGACACAGGGTTTATACTGGGTCGGGCCACCGTTCTGGTGTAATACCCTACTCTAGTGTGTGGTGTGGCGGATTGCCTCTTGGGCTGATGATGATGAGCAATACAAGGAAGA
Source organism: Triticum aestivum (assembly GCF_018294505.1). NCBI lineage: Eukaryota > Viridiplantae > Streptophyta > Magnoliopsida > Poales > Poaceae > Triticum > Triticum aestivum. The sequence continues at coordinate 203,433,885 of NC_057800.1, read as the reverse complement.
ACAGCCTCGCGAGGGTCTGTTCTTGACTGAGGGGACGAACTGCTGGGAGGAGTTCAGTCACCCTTCTCTCTCTCTCTCTCTTATCGATTCTCTCTCTGATTTCGATCTGATCCGATCTCTTCATCCCCCCTTCCTCTGTCCTGGGGGTGGCTAGTCCTATATATAGGCAAAGGCCCTGGGCCTCTTCCCCAAATATTGAGCGGGAAGGGCACCAACAATTGGCCATTTTGAAGGGGAACATATAGTACACTTATCCTGACTAAAGTTGGTCCTCGCCTGCCAAAGACTCTGGTGGTGACGCTGGCTTGGGCTCCACAATGACTTCCTCCCTGCCGTTGGACTGGTCTTGGTCTCGTTGCACCGAAACGGGTGCCTTTGCTTGATGCTCTCGCCTGCGCTTGCTCCCTTTGCACCAAAGAGGAAAGGAGGACACTGCGCGGGCTGGCGCCCGCCTGGCGCCCTTGTTCGTCATGGCTTGCGTCACGGGCACCTCGTGAGGCACCCCGCCTTGATCTCTCCGCCTCCTCGCAAGCCAGCCTGATGAGGCCATGCCTAAGGAAGCTCCGTGTCGTCCGCCCCGCGATGCTTGGCCCCTCGCGAGGGTCTTGGGTCTGTGTTGATGAAGACGGGTCGTGCTGGGCCCCCTTTTGAGCCACGTCGCAGGCAGGCAAGTCTGGGGACCCCCGTTCCCAGAACGCCGACACCGCCACTACCGGGCCTCGGCACGCGGGCGGATCCGCTGCGGCCGAGGCGGCCGGTTGAGCTTCCCCGCGGAGTAACCACACGTGGTAACTCGCGCGATAAACGGGGGGACGTGGGGTCGTGGGCACAGTTAATCCCACGATCCGCACGCTCGCCCCCTCGGGTTCATAGCCCGATGGCTATAAGTAGGGGGAGGAGGGGAAGCGGCGGAGCACGCGCGCCCTCCTGTCCCTACTCTTGCCTCTTTCTTCTTCCTCTCGCCGCAGCACCCTCGAGCTCCGCCGTAGTGCTTCCGCCGTCGCTTCCGTCGAGATTTTCTGCCCCGAGCCCTTCTCGGCCCTACTGCGATCCCAGCTCCCCAGCCGCACCACTTGCCTCGCGAAGCTCTTCATGGCGCGCGAGCTGGGATTGGACTGGGACAGGTCGAACGTCAATGACGACCACATCGCCTTCCTCCGCGACACAAGACACCTTCCCGGCGCTAGCCATGTGAAGGCGCGCGTGCCTCCTGAGGGGGAGATTTCACCAGCGCCGGGGGGAGGGGGCGAGCGGGTTGTCTTCCGCTCGCACTTCATCCATGGCTTCGGCCTGCCGGCGGGCGGCTTCCTCCGCTCGTTCCTCGACTTCTACCATCTCCAGCCTCACCACATCATGCCCAATATCGTGATGCTTCTCTCCACCTTCGTCACGATGTGCGAAGGCTACCTCGGTATTCTCCCCACCATCGAGTTGTGGGGAGCGTTCTTCTACACCAAGTTGGGCACCTCCGTCCGGGAGGTGGCTGCCCAGTCCGGCGCCTTCGTCGGCGTGCGCCGTACGTCTCCAAGGAACGCCTTCCCCTCCATCAAGCTGCCACAGTCGATCAATATGTGGCAGCAATCTTACTTCTATGTGGAGAACTTCGACCCGACCGTCGACTTCCTCAACCTACCGGCCTACGAAGCCGGCCCATCGGCTGAGCCTTAGGCCAATTGGGGCTACAAGCCGAAGCCGGTGTGACCAGATGGTGCCGCCGCCATCAGTCGACTCCGGGCACTGGTCGAAGCCGAAGGCCTCAGAGCGTCCGACTTGCTGGTCACCTTTGTTGCACGCCGGGTTCTCCCGCTCCAAGGCCGGCCTCACTTGATCTGCCAGATGAGCGGGCACCGCGACCCGTGCCAGCTGAGTACCAAGGAGATGCCGGTTGCCGAGGTGGCAAACTTGGTGAACGAGATCTCCGACCTCAAGCTGGACGGGTCCTGGCAATTCGGCAAGCAGCTGTACTCCCGCGCGGACCCACCGCCTGCCGTAAGCTCTTTAATCTTTTCCCTCTTCCGTGTTTTGTCTTGATTCCGCCTTGTTGATTCGATCGACCTGCCTCTTGCTTTCGAAACAGATCCTCATGTCCGAGGCGATGACTGCCATTGTGGGGGCGGGCGGCCCTACCTACCAGACCGAGTTTTAAGCGACGTGGACGACCCTGACTTGGGGACGACTGCCTTGGAGGATGACGCCACAGGCGGCGTCTACGGAGCAGGCAGCTCCGAAGAAGGAGTCGGTGTCGAGTCGTGGCCAGACGACTTTGAGGAGGAGGAGGAGGAGGAGGAGCCGTGCCCTTCACGAGGTGCCGGCAAGGCAGACGCGGGCCCCTCCGCTGAGCCGTCAGACTGAGGCGGTACGCGAAAGCGTAAACAGGGCGCCGCCTTGTTCGACAGCGCACCGAAAAAGGCCAAGAATCCGACCGCCGCAACCAGGCGGATGGAAGCCGCCGCGAAGGCGGCCAAGTTCCAAAAACTCCCGAAGGCGCCTCCCATGGTGTCGGCGTAAGAATATTTTTTTTCTCATGTCTTCCTTTCTTGTTGATTCCATCTGACCGTCCTCTCCTTGCCTTTTTGACTTAGGGCTCTGCTCTCACTCGAGAAGTCGGCCGCCGCCTCCGTTATCGGGTCGGCGGAGGCCTCCACCACCAGCCAGCGAATCGATCCTGCGGCCTACCTCCGGGAGGCGCGGGAGCAAAACGCGCATGAGGTGCACAAGGAGTAGGAGGCCGCCCGCCGGGAGAAGGCGGAGGCAGACAAGCCAGAGGCCGCCGCGCTGAAGAAGCTGGCGGAGGCCGAGGCCGATGCCGCTGCAAAGAAGCGGCCTGAGGAAGCCGCGCGCCGCCAGGAGCTGGTCTTCGTCGTTCCTTTGAACTCCACGCCGCCACCGCCAGAATTTGTGGCGCCGACAGGGGGTGCCAGCAACGACCACCCGGTCATCGAGAGGGAGGGCGGCGACGTCGCCATGCGGAACGTAGACGTGCCTCCAGCACCGCCAGCCGAAGGAGCGTAGGACAAGCAGCCGGCCGACCCACCAGTGCCGCCAGCCGGCAGCGAGATGGTAACGGGCCCAACTCCTGAGGTCCGCACACCATCACGCTGCCGGTTTGCAAAGGCCGCTTCGGCACCGCGCCCGCTGGAAGTCATTGTCGCGAGCTCGTCGATCCCGGACGCCGAGGCAACCAGCGCCGCCCGCCGACTGGGTGCAAGGAGGCAGGACAGGCCCCTTGAACCAGGCGATCTTGGACGTCCAAAGCAAGCTTCGAGTTGAAGCCGATGCCCTGAAGCGGTGCAACCAGGCGTTCCTGGAGTCGCGAGCAGCCATCCGGGTATGCTTCTTCGTCTTTGACTCTTGAATTTCTTTACTTCTTTGTGGGGGCACGCCAGCGCAACCGCTTAGTGCAGTCCCCGAGCTTCGGGTCGACTGCCGAACAGGCGGCTCGGAGCTTTTAGTTTGGCGAGCTCCGAGTACTAACTTCATCTGTTATCTTCATTATAGGACTATCAGAACCTCCGTGCCATCGCCTTCAACTCTAACGTCCGAGAGCTGGACCGGTGGGCCGTCAACTTGTCGGAGAGCCGGAGTAAGTCCTAGTTTTCCTTCTCTGCGGGGGCGCGCTGGCGCACCCGTGGGCTGTAGTCCCCGAGATTCGGGCCGACTGCTGAGCAGTCGGGCCGGATCTCCCCGGCAACTATTCTTCTTTTCCGTTGGTCGCTGACGCCTTTTCCTTTCTCCCTTATTGCAGAGGCCAACGCTGCCCTGCAGCAACGGCTTGGTGAAGCCGAGACCGCCTTGCGCGCCTAGGAGGAGGAGTTTAGTAAGCTGGCGGACGAGCGTGACCCTCTGGCCACGCAGGTGGCGGAGCAGGCGGAGCTTCTCAAGACGGCTCAGAAAGAGGCGGAGGCGAAGGAGTCCGGTCTCCTTGCCGAATTCGAGACTGAACGCTCCGCCTAGACTAATAAGGAGGCCATGCTGACTGCCGGCTTCGGCGAGATTGAAGACATGGTTTATGGTAAGCTTCTTCCTTCTTTCTTTGATTTGCCGGCTGCTGACTAGGCCGGCCTCTAACTTCCGGCTTCTGCCTCATTTCCTTTCTGTTCATGCAGACTTCTTCCCTAGCCACTCCGGCGCCGCCAACCAGGCCATCGAGGCCTATCGCGAGGAACGAAGGGCGGAAGGAGCACAGATTGCTGTCGACGCCCCCTGATCCCTTAGTGAGCAGCTCCTCAGCATCCAGGCTCGCCTTCGGCTGGCTCATCGGATGTTGTGCCGCCTTCAGCGCGTCTGAGCCTAGGCGATCTCCGCCCTCTGGCCAGACATGCCGGCTCCGCGCACTCCCAGCCGGACCGCCGACTGGCTGGAAGTGGTGGCCGACCGTCTTGAGGCTTGGAAGGGCTCCTCGGGTCAGACTGGCGCACGCCGGGCCCTAGAGTTCATCAAGGCGTCGTACCCTAGGCTAGATCTAGCCCAGTTGACCACGTTTCGACAGGAGGCCCAGGACGAGCTGGTGGCGGTGGAGCGTGATCTCACCAAGCGAGCGGCGGCGATCGCCGAGTACACCAACACCAATGTCTTCGTCCCGGAGCTGGCTGAGAATGGTGCCGAGGCGCCACCAGAGTGGTTTGGGCTGAACCCGGAGGATGGCGAGGACTCGGCCGACGTGATCGACTCCAGCGACGAGGGAGAAGACGAGGAGGAGGAAGGCGAGGAGGAAGCGCCAGAGGTTGAAGCGGGCGGCCAGCTTCAACTCGACCGCGCCTCCAGCAACGAGCCACGCCAGAGCGAGCCGACTTCTGGTGAAGGCAACCAAGCGGAGACTGACCAGCCGGCCGCTCCACCAACCGGCACCACCGACTCCACCGTTCTGCCGAACCCATCTGCTGCTCCCTAGGCTGCTAATTTATCTTGTTTTTACCTGCTTATCAGTCTCGACAAACTTTATTAGCTTCGCACAATTCCACCTGTGGGGTGTATTTCAAACTTCTGTTGAATGTTGGCCAAGAGCCTTTTGTTATGTAAATATTTTTGCCGAGTTCCATCTCTTCTTGCTTTCTGCTCCGTGGCCTTTTTCCTTTGCCGCCCTCCCTCAGTTGCCGTCTTACCAGCCGGACAGCCGCTCTGCGGACTGTGGCGGGGTCAAGTACTTAGCCACTTTGGGAAGGCAAGTACTTAGCCTACTAGAGCGTTTAGCAATTTAAGTAGAAGCAGTCCGGCCAGCTGCGCGGCAGCCGGTCGGTGAGGCGGGGAGCCGGCTTGAACTATGCACGTGATTTTGGGTCCTTAGCCATTTTTCATGTGGGCACCCTTTCCTGCCTTTGACTCCTGCCTACCGGGTAGCCGCTCTGCGAGCTATGGCTTTGGCAAGAGAGGGCTTAAGTGCCAATACATTACTTGTCCAGCTGCTGGAAGCATTACATAGTACAAGGCGGCGAGCCCCCGGGTCGACTGGTCGAACCCGGTGCCAGGTGGACTAACACATTCATAGGCATAATACTTATCATATAGATAAGGGGGGGCAGTCCCCGGGCTTCTTCTTGAGGGGCCCGGAGACATCATACTTAATACAAAAGTTGGCTTGGTACATACTGCGTTAACTGTAAAACGTTCGGAGGAGGTTTGCATTCCATGGTCGTTCCGTCTCCTTGCCGGAGTCATCTCTTTTGCATGCTCGAGGCTTCTGAGCATCGATCAAGTAGTAGGAGTCGTTTCCCAACACCTTGCTAATGATTAAGGGGCCTTCCCAAGGTGCCGAGAGCTTGTGCTGGCCGGCTGTTCGCTGGATCAGCCGGAGCACAAGGTCTCCCTCTTGGAATGATCTTGGCTTGACCTTACGGTTGTAGTACCGGCGTAGACTCTGTTGGTAGATGGTGGACCGGCTGAGTGCCAGCAACCGGCCCTCTTCCAGTAGATCGACGCCGTCTTCTCGTGCTTATTTTGCCTCTTCTTCGGTGTACATGCTGACTCGAGGGGAGTCGAATTCTATGTCCGTCGGGATGACGGCTTCGGCACCATAGACGAGGAAGAAGGGCGTGAAGCCGGTTGACTTGTTTGGAGTTGTGCGCAGTCTCCAGAGGGCGGCCGGCAGCTCGTCGAGCCAATAGTCGGCCGAGCGCTCCAGAGGATCGACCAGTCGGGGCTTGATGCCAGACAAAATGAGGCCGTTTGCCTGCTCCACTTGGCCGTTTGACTGCGGGTGGGCAACGGACGCTAAGTCCAGTCGGATGCCCTGCATCGCGCAGAAATGAGCCAAGGCGCCTTTGGCAAAGTTTGTGCCATTATCGGTGATGATGTTGTGTGGTATGCCATACCGGATGGTGATGTTGGCAATAAAAGTCACAGCAGTCGGACCGTTCAACTTCTGATTAGTTTTTCTTCTATCCACTTGGTGAACTTGTCCACCGCGACAAGCAGATGAGTCATGCCGCCGCGTGCTGTCTTGAATGGTCCCACCATATCCAGCCCCCAGACAGCGAAGGGCCTGGCAATGGGGATGGTCTTGAGTGCAGAAGTCAGCTGATGAGGCTTAGAGCGGAACTTCTGGCACCCTTTGCATTTCTGGACCAAGCCTTTGGCGTCTTCTAGAGCAGTTGGCCAGAAAAACCCATGGCGGAAAGCTTTGGCAACAAGAGCTCTTGAAGCCGCGTGGTGGCCACACTCGCCTTGGTGGATATCTTAGAGGATTGCCTGACCTTGCTCTGGCTCTACGTAGCGCTGGTACATGCCCGTGACACTACACCTCACAAGTTCTCTGTTCACAATGTGTACGCTGCTGCTCGGCGTTGGACTTGCCGGGCTGAGGTCTCATCAGTCGGCAGCTCTTTGTTCACCAGAAAGTTGAGGATGGGCTGCGCCCATGAAGGTGCTGCTAATTCTTCGTCTGCCAGGGTTGCAACTTGCACGAGGGTGGTTGGGCCGGGAGGCGACGGGTTGGAGTCGGCTGCCGCTTGCTGAATTGATGAAGTCCCCGGGCCGACTGCTACAGTCCCTGGGCCTGGTTCTGAAGTCCCCGGGCCGGGTGAGGCTGCCGCAGTCCCCAAGCCGCCTGCCGAATTCCCCGCGCCGGCTGCTGGGGTCCCTTAGTCGGATCCGACTGCTTCAGGAGGAGCCGACACGAAGATGGAATCTGACTTTGGCGAGGGCTTGACAGACGACTTAAGGAGGCATTGCAGGGCAACACCGGCTGGTATTGCTTGTCGGGCGGAGCTGATTCGTGCCAAGGCATCTGCTTGCTCATTGTCATTTCTTGGCACATGTAGGAACTCACACCCTTCAAAGTATCCGCTGACTTGCTGGACGAGGAAGCGGTAGCTTTCCATGTTTGCATCTTTGGCGTCCCAATCGCCTGACGACTGCTGGACCACCAAGTCAGAGTCTCCATAACACAGGATTCGGCGAATGCCGATTATCTTGGCAAGTCGGAGCCCGTGAATGAGTGCTTCATATTCAGCAACGTTGTTGGAGGCGGCAAAGTGGATTTGCAGCACATATCTGAGCTTGTCACCTTTGGGAGAGGTGAGGATGATGCCGACTCCCAAATCGGTGCGCATCTTGGAACCATCAAAGTGCATCCGCCAATGGGTGGAGTCTGGTGCCGGCAGCAGGTACTGGGTCTCGGCCTAGTCGACGAGGAAGTCGGCCAATGCTTGTGACTTGACAGCTATGCGAGACTGGTAGTATATGGTGTAGGGGGCCAAATCTATGGCCCATTTGGCCACTCGGCCCGAAGCATCTCGGCTTCCAATGATCTCTGCAAGAGGAGCAGTGCAGACAACAGTGCTTGGGTGCTCCTGGAAGTATAGCTTCAGCTTCTTGGCGGCGAAGTGTACGCCGTAGCACATCTTTGGGTAGTGCGGGTAGTTCTACTTGGAGGCGGACAACACTTCACTCAGGTAAGACACCGGCCTCTGGACCGGTAGTGCTTTGCCTTCTTCCTTGCGTTCCACAACTATGACTGTGCTGACCACCTGGCTGGTGTCGGCGATGTAGAGAAGCATGGGCTCCTTAGCAGTCGGAGCCGCTAGGACAGGCGGAGTGGTCAGCATCTTCTTGAGATGGAGAAAAGCTTCATTCACCTTGTCGTTCCACTCGAAAAAAGTGGTCTTCTTCATGAGCTGGTACAGGGGAAGAGCCTTCTCGCCCAGCCGACTAATGAAACGGCTGATGGATGCCAAGCAGCCGGTGAATTTCTACACGTCCAGCAGTCGGGTGGGCGCCTCCATCCTCTCGATGGCCTTGATCTTCACAGGGTTACACTCTATGCCGCACTCTGAGACCAGGAAGCCAAGAAGCTGGCCGGCTGGTACTCCAAAGACGCATTTCTCCGGGTTGAGCTTGATCTGAAATCGGCGCAAGTTTTCAAAGGTCTCCTTGAGGTCTTCTAGCAGTGTTCCGCGCTTCTCCATCTTCACCACAACATCGTCCATGTAGACGTAGGCGTTTTTGCCGAGTTGCTTGAGGAGACACTTGTGCATGCAACGCTGGAACGTGGCACCGGCATTTCTCAAGCCGGACGTCATGGTCAGGTAACGAAAGGCTTCGAACGGCGTGATGAAGGCGGTCTTCAGCCTATCGGCCGGGCTCAACTTGATCTGATGATATCCTGAGTATGCATCCAAAAAGCTCAACAGCTCGCATCCGGCTGTGAAGTCAATTACTTGGTCGATTCTTGGCAAAGCAAATGGGTCTTTGGGGCAAGCTTTGTTGAGGCTGGTATAATCAATACACATGCGCCACTGTTTATTCTTCTTCAGGACGAGGACTGGGTTGGCTAACCATTCGGGAAATAAAACTTCCATGATGAAGCCGGTAGCTAGAAGCCGGGCTATTTCCTCTCCAACAACTCTTCTCTTCTCCTCTGACAGGCGGCGCAAGGGCTGCCTGACTGGCTTAGCATCAGGTCGGACATGTAGCTTGTGCACGGCGAAATCCGTCGGGACACCCGGCATGTCCTTGGGAGACCATGCAAAGATGTCCTGATTCTCACGGAGGAAATCGATGAGCTCGCTTTCCTATTTGCTGTCAAGGTTTGCACATATGACAACATGCCTCTCCGGGCGCTCCGGGTCCAAGGGTATCTTCTTTGTCTCTTTGGCCGGGTGGAACGAGCTCTCAGCTTCCGACTCCTTGGGGTTAGGCGATATTTCCGGCAGCTTGCCTACCATTTCTACAACCTGGTCAAGGAGTCGTTTTTCAGCCGCAATCACGAGGGACTCGGCTAGCCGGCTGCTGTTTCTCATGCAGACGAACGACTTCTTGTAGTCCCCAGTTATGGTTAGTATTCCCTTGGTGCTCGGCATCTTCATCCTGAGGTAGGCATAGTGGGGGACCGCCATGACCTTGGCCAGAGCAGGCCGGCCAATTAGTGCATGATAAGGGCTCTCAAGGTCCACCACCTCAAACCAAACTGGATCTCAGTGAAAGTGCTCTTTGTCTCCAAAGAGGACGTCAATTTGAGTCTTGCCGATTGGTGAGCAGGAAAGGCCAGGGACTATGCCATGGAACACAGTCCGGTTGGGCTGAAGCTGCCTCTGTTTGATTCCTAGCTTCTCCATAGTGTCTCAGTACAGGATGTTGATGCTGCTGCCGCCATCTATCAGGACCCGGGAAAAGTGAGCAGCCCGCCTCTCTATGGCGAAAGTGGCATCCAAAACTAGGGCATAAGAACCGGGATTTGGCATCACCTCCGGGTGGTCATCTCTGCTCTAGCTGATGGGCTTCTCAGACCAATGCATGAACTCGGGGGTTTCTGATGCGATTGCATTTACTTCTTATTGCCCCTGCCATCTGCTGTGCCTATCGTCGTCCACGCTGGTGAACATGACATAAGCTCCATGCTCTTCAGGGTATTCATCTTGTATGGCGCCAACCGGCTGAACCGCAGCCTACTGCGAAGGAGGAGGTGGCGGGCCAGCAGGCGGACGAGGCGGGAGCCCATCACCCTTGGCGATCCGGGTGAGCCAGTGGCACTTCCGAGTGGTGTTGTTGGACGGCTTTGCTCCGCTGTGGAATTTGCAGGGCGCATCGAGAGTTTGCTCATACGAGAAGGCGGGTAACCAGTTGGTCTTGCCACCCTTCTGGCGCATGGGTGGAGGCTGCCCTTCTGCCTGCCAATCTTCGACTGTTGCCATCTGCCGGCTGGTGGAAGCTGGTAGCATGGCCTAGCGCTTGTCGTCATTCGATTGCTGGTGCCGACTGGTATCGCCAGCCGGAGTCCGAGGAGCTTGAGGAGCCACCTTGCCAGACGTATCAACTTTGATTTCCGCCTTCATGGAGGAGTCGGCTGTGGCATACTTGTTTGCTATGATCTGTAGTTCGTCGAGGGTCGCCGGCTCGTCGCAGAGAAGCCGGTGCTTAAGGAGGGTGCCTTCTCGGCACCCGGTAGTGAAATACTCGATGGCCTGTACCTCGTGCACGCCCTCGCAGGAGTTGACTCGTTGGGGCCTTGGACGCACAAGGAGAGCTGGCGAGGCTTGGGCGGCCGCTTGTACGTGTTCGTGAAGTTGCGGACGAAGGCTTCAGTGAAATCAACCCAGCTGTTGATGCTGCGGGGCTTCAAGCTGTTCAGCCACGTCCGGGCTATGCCCTGGAGCATGAGCGGAACGTACTTCACGGCAACGTGCTTGTTGCCGTTGGCGATGCTGACGGCTGTGGAGTAATCAACCAGCCAGACCTCCGGCTTCATGGAGCCAGTGTACTTGGGCGTATCTCTCAGGAGCGTGAATCCTTTGGGAAAGGGCTCCTCTCGGATGCGGGAGCCAAAACAAGGCGGACCCAGCTCATCTTCTTCTTCTAGCGCCAGGGATCGATTGAGGCGGTCGATCTGGTGGCGGGCGTCATTCTCTCTGACTCCTTCTCGACGACCGAGGCGGACGCCGAGTGTCGGGTGGTCAACAGGCGGAGGGGAGATACGCCTTTCCCTATGGGGAGGGGAAGGTGGACAGTCGTCTCGCCGCCGCAGAGTTCTTAGGTGGCCGTCTTGGTCGCGCTCGATGGTGATGCGAGTCCGGCTGCGGCTAGCAGCCGGCTGCTTGTCTCTCCTCTCGCGGACGCCACCAGTCGGCATCCGAGATGTCGCGCCTTGGTCCTGGCGAGGAGGCAGACCATCGTTTCACCGGTTGAGCGCCTCAGTGCGGCAACCGGCCTCTTGCTGCTCAGCAGCCGCGTCAAGGAGCTGCTGGACGCGCTCCGTCATGTGGTGGCGCTCGTCGCCCTCAAGCTTGTCTAGCTCGTCTGCTGCTGCCTGGGTAGCTCGTATATTCTCTGTAGGCGTGCCGTAGATGGGACAATCTGTCCAGAACATGCTGGCGATGGTCGCGCCACGCTGCTGGATCAGGCCAATGCGGCTAGGCCCACCAGGAGCCGGCGTGCTGCCAACAGCACGGTCCATCTCACACTGGTAGGCCTCCGAAAAGCGTCTCATGCTGGCCAGCCGGTTGGCGCTTTTGACGAGCTGGACACGACGTGCCTCCAGCGTCAGCTCTTCCAGGATGGGCGCGGTTAGGTCTTGTATTGCCGCCTGCAACGGATCCTGGCCACCTCCGCCAGAGCGCTCGCCGTGGCTGATGACGAGCACCTCCGTGACGGTGCTGCCACCGCTGTTCGCGCGAGGAGGGAGTTTGTTGGAGACCACCACGTTGGTGGGGAATGCGTCAAACGACGCCGTGTCGGAGTCGACAAGCATCGGATCGGTGGAGACAACTGACTCCAGGTCCGCAGCGGGCTCGCTGGCGACGTGGAGCTGATCAAGGAGGCTGACAAGGTGGCTCTCAAGGCCTTCTATGCCCACATCAGACGCGGGCTCGTCAGAGAGGTGGATCACGCCTACAAGGTCGGCGAGGCAGCTCGCCGCACAGGTGACCTCCGCGCCGTGTAGCGCATCGGCGCAGACGCCGACTGGCGTGCCGGGCTGGCTGCACTCGCCAGGAAGGAACAAGGTTCCCGTCCAGAACAGGTCTCCGGGAGACGGTGCACCTCGCCCCACGGTGGGCGCCAAATGTTGGGGGTTGGGTGCGACATATGCCAATGGATGGCTTATCATGGTGGGAGCGAGTAGAATGTCGCCGGTGCCTGGAAGCGGGATGAGGCGTAGACACGAGCGCAGGCATACATTACCTAGGTTCGGGGCTCTCCTAGGAGATAACACCCCTATTCCTGCTTCGCGGGGTCTCCGCATGATCACTAAGACACTAGTGAGTACAATGGTGCTCCTCAAGCTGTATGCTAGAGGTAGAAGAAGGCAGGCACACTTTCTCCTTCCTCTAGATACGAGTCTAGTTCTAAAATGTTCGGAACCCTTTGTATGGGTGCCCTGGGGAGTTTATATAGGCCTACCCCCTAGGGGTACAATCATAATTCGGCCAGGTGTAGGTCCCGCCTGTCAGTATCTCTGGTCGCCGGCTTCTCCGCTGACCGCTAGGGCCCGCCGCCTGGTGGGCCCCGCCGGCTGATCTGGTACGGAGCCAACGGGCCGCTCCCGCCGCTTGAGGGTCTTGCCGACTGCTCATTACTGTAGCCGTGTGGCTAATGACGCATGCTTGGTCAGGGGAGCGTGGCTACAGTCCCGCCGACTGGTGGGAGATCACTGTAGCCACTCCGGGTCCCATCTGGTTAATGGCGCACGGACCTCGAGGGAGGAACGGGCCGCCTGCCAGGAGCCGGCCTCCCTCAGGTCCGACTGGCCGGCCTCCACCGACTCCCGGGCTCTCGCTACCCAGTAGGGCCCGCTGCCTACAGGCCGTACCGACAGGTCGTCGTGGGAGCAAGGCCTCGCCTGCCATCAGGGATGGAGTGGCAACAGTGCCACGTACAGGCAGAGATCTCCGTCTGTACAGACTACTATGGCCATGTCCGGCCCTGTATATGGGGCGGATGGGCTACACTGTTTGCCTCACCCCATCTCATCTTCTTATATGGGAGCGCAGACTCCGAGGGCGCGGTGGGCCGCCTGCCAGGAGCCGGCCTCTCTGGAGGCTGCCCACGGGAAGTCGGCCCGTCTTGTAGCTGCCCTCTTGAACTCGGCCGCCTTCCGGCAGCCGGCCGCTTGGGACAGCCGGCCACGAGAAGGCGGCACTTCTTCTTGGTGCCTTTGAGGGGCGAAGCCAGCCCTGATGTCTTGAAAGGCTCTGAGACTCGGGTTAGGATACCCATGGCCCATTACTCCGACACAATACATATCTAGGGGGAGAATCTTCATCCTCACTTTCATCAATATTATCTATTTCTATAATTTCATTCTCTCTAACCCTAGCTAGTTGTTCATCAAGAAATTCACCTAATGGCACAATATTATCAAGCATAGAAGTAGTTTCATCATAAGCATCATGCATAGCAGAAGTGGCATCATCAATAACATGCGACATAACAGTATCAACAACAGGTGTAGGTGTCGCAAATTTACTCATAACAGAAGGTGAATCAAGTGCAGAGCTAGATGGCAGTTCCTTACCTCCCCTCGTAGTTGAGGGAAAAATCTTGGTTCTTTCATCTTTCAAGTTCCTCATAGTGATCAAAATATATAAATCCCAAGTGACTCAACGAATAGAGCTATGCTCCCCGGCAACGGCGCCAGAAAATAATCTTGATAACCCACAAGTATAGGGGATCGCAACAGTTTTCGAGGTAGAGTATTCAACCCAAATTTATTGATTCGACACAAGGGGAGTCAAAGAATATTCTGAAGTATTAGCAGTTGAGTTGTCAATTCAACCACACCTGAAAGACTTAATGTCCGTAGCAAAGTATTTAGTAGCAAAGTAGCATGGAAGTAATGGTAATGGTGGCAAAAGTAACAGTAGTAGTTTTTGTAGCAATCGTAATAGTGGAAACGGAAAAGTAACTAAGCAAAGATCAATATGTGAAAAGCTTGTAGGCAATGGATCAATGATGGATAATTATGTCGGATGCGATTCCTCATGCAACAGTTATAACATAGGGTGACACAGAACTAGCTCCAGTTCATCAATGCAATGTAGGCATGTATTCTGAATATAGTCATACGTGCTTACGGAAAAGAACTTGCATGACATCTTTTGTCCTACCCTCCCGTGGCAGCGGGGTCCTATTGGAAACTAAGGGATATTAAGCCCTCCTTTTAATAGAGTACCGGACCAAAGCTTTAACACTTAGTGAATACATGAAATCCTCAAACTACGGTCATCACCCGGAGTGGTCCCGATTATTGTCACTTCGGGGTTGCCAGATCATAACACATAGTAGGTGACTATTGACTTGCAAGATAGGATCAAGAACTCACATATATTCATGAAAACATAATAGGTTCAGATCTAAAATCATGGCACTCAGGCCCTAGTGGCAAGCATTAAGCATAGCAAAGTCATAGCAACATCAATCTTAGAACATAATGGATACCAGGGATCAAACCCTAACAAAACTAACTCGATTACATGGTAAATCTCATCCAACTCATCACCGTCCAGCAAGCCTACGATGGGATTACTCACGCACGGTGGTGAGCATCATGAAATTGGTGATGGAGGATGGTTGATGATGACGATGGCGACGGATTCCCCACTCCGGAGCCCCGAACGGACTCTAGATCAGCCCTCCCGAGGAAGATTAGGGCTTGGCAGTGGCTCTGTATCGTAAAACGCGATGAATCCTTCTCTCTGATTTTTTTTCTCCCTGAACATAAATATATGGAGTTGGGGTTGAGGTCGATGGAGACCCAGGGGGCCCACGAGGCAGGGGTGCGCCCCTGGGGGCCGCCCTACACCCTCATGGACAGGGTGTGGGCCCCCTGATGCTGATTCTTTCGCCAGTATTTTTTATTAATTCTAGAACGTGTCCCCGTGGATTTTCAGGTCATTCCGAAAACTTTTATTTCTACACAAAAATAACACCATGGCAATTCTGCTGAAAACAATGCCAGTCCGGGTTAGTTCCATTCAAATCATGCAAGTTAGAGTCCAAAACAAGGGCAAAAGTGTTTGGGAAAGTAGATACGTTGGTGACGTATCAAGGATCTATTCATGTTCATGCTCAGGTACACAACATCTAATAACACCATCTACTCCTTCTTTATAAAGGTGTGGTTCACCCCAGAAGTAATGTCTTAAATCATAGAAAAACTTTTCTTTTGCTGGTATGTGAAACTAGGTGGTATAAATTTGGCAACAATGTAATTAACATAATTAGCATACCATGGAGCAGTACGGGAAGCATTTATGACAGCTAATTGTTCATCAGGAAAACTATCATTAATAGGGAGTGGGTCATCAAGAACATTTTCTAACCTAGACAAGTTGTCTGCAACGGGGTTCCCAACTCCCTTCCTATCAATAATATGCCAATCAAATTCTTGTAGCAAGAGAACCCATTTAATAAGTCTAGGTTTGGCATCTTTCTTTTCCATAAGGTATTTAATAGCAGCATGATCAGTGTGAACAGTTAATCTAGAATCAACAATATAAGGTCTGAACTTATCACAAGCAAATACAACTGCTAAAAATTCGTTTTCAGCACTAGCATAATTTCTCTGGAAACTATCTACAGTTTTACTAGCATATTGGATAACATTTAATTTATTATCAACTCTTTTTCCTAGAATAACAGCTACAACATAATCACTAGCATCACACATAATTTCAAAGGGTAAATTCCAATTAGGTGGCTGAACAATAGGTGCAGAAATCAAGGCTTTCTTAAGTATTTCAAATGCTTCTACACAATCATCATCAAAGACAAAAAGAACATCTTTTTGTAAGAGATTAGTCAGTGGCCTAGAAATTTTTGAGAAGTCTTTAATGAACCTCCTATAAAAACCGGCATGACCAAGGAAACTTCTTATACCTTTAATGTCCTTAGGACACGACATCTTTTCAATAGCATCAACTTTAGCCTTATCAACTTCAATACCTCTTTCAGAAATTTTATGCCCCAAGACAATACCTCCATTAACCATAAAGTGGCACTTCTCCCAATTCAAGACAAGATTAGTTTCTTCACATCTCTGCTAAACTCAATCAAGGTTGCTTAAGTAATCATCAAAAGAAGTTCCATACATGGAGAAATCATCCATGAAAACCTCAACAATCTTTTCACAAAAGTCAGAGAATATAGCAGTCATACATCTTTGAAAGGTAGCAGGTGCATTACATAAACCAAAAGGCATACGTATATAAGCAAAGGTACCAAAAGGGAAAGTAAAAGTGGTCTTTTCCTGATCCTCTTTCGACACAGGTGTTTGAGAGAAACCAGAATAACCATCTAGAAAGCAAAAATGTGTATGTTTGGATAATATTTCTAGCACTTGATCAACAAAAGGTAAAGGGTAATGATCCTTTCTAGTAGCTTTATTTAATTTGCAAAAATCAATTGCCATTCTATAACCTATAACAATTCTTTGTGGGATCAATTCGTCTTTATCATTAGGAACAACAGTAATACCTCCCTTCTTAGGGACACAATGGACATGACTTACTCACTGACTATCAGCAACAGGATAAATTGTACCTGCCTCCAGAAGCTTTAGTATTTCATTTCTTACCACTTCTTTCATCTTAGGATTTAACCGTCGTTGGTGATCAACAACCGGTTTAGCATCTTTCTCCAATTTTATTTTGTGCTGGCATAGAGTGGGACTAATGCCCTTAAGATCATCAAGAGTATATCCAATAGCAGCACGGTGTTTCTTCGGAGTTTTCATTTCTCTTCTTCCTGCTCTGAAAGGTTAGCACTAATAATAATAGGATATATCTTCTTTTCATCAAGATAAGCATATTTAAGAGTATCAGGTAATGGTTTAAGCTCAAACAAGGGATCACCCTTGGGTGGACGAGGATCCCCTAGAATTTCAACAGGCAAGTTGTGTTTCAAAATAGGTCCATGCTTAAAGAATACTTCATCTATTTCCCTTCTTTCATTCATTAACATATAATTTTCATGGTCTAGCAAATATTGTTCTAAAGGATCATTAGGAGGCACGGCAATAGAAGCAAGACCAATAATTTCATCTTTACTAGGCCATTCTTTATCATGGGGTTGTCTACGAAATTTAGCAAAATTAAAATCATGAGACATATCCCCTAAACCAACAGTAACAATATCTTTTTCGCAGTCTATCTTAGTATTAACAGTATTCAAGAAGGGTCTACCAAATATAATGGGACAAAATTCATCTTGTGGGGAAGCAAGAACAAGACAATCAGTAGGATATTTAATTTTCCCACACAAGATTTCAACATCTCTAACAATCCCAACTGGTGAAATAGTATCTTTATTGGCAAGCTTAATAGTAACATCAATATCTTATATCTCAGTAGGTGCAATATCATGGATAGTTTCTTTATATAAAGTATAAGGTATTGCACTGACACTAGCGCCTATATCACATAAGCGATGGTAACAGTGATCTCCTATTTTAACAGAAACAACACGCATGCCAGGAACAGGTCTAGGTTTATTTTTAGTATCGGGTCTAGCAATTCTAGCAGCTTCATCATAGAAGTAAATAGCATGCCATCAATATTATCGACCAAGAGATCCTTAACCATAGCAATACTAGGTTCAACTTTAATTTTCTCAGAGGGTGTAGGTGTTCTAGCATTACTCTTACGAACCACAGTTGAAGCTTTAGCATGATCCTTTATTCTAACAGGGAAAGGTTGTTTCTCAATATAAGCGGTAGGAATAATAGGATCAACATTATAAGTGATAGTCTTTTCTTCAACTTTAATAGGTTCAACCACTTTTACTTCAATGGGAGGATGATACTTAAACCACTTCTCTTTAAGGAGATCAACATGAGTAGCAAATGATTCATAGAAAGAAGCTACTATCTCAGAGTCAAGTCCATACTTAGTGCTAAATTCACGAAAAGCATCGGTATCCATAAAAGATTTAACACAATCAAACTTAGGTGTTATACCTGACTCCTTACCTTCGTCGAGTTCCCAATCTTCATAGTTGTGTTTAATTCTTTCCTATAAATCCCATCTGAATTCAATAGTCTTCATCATCAAAGAACCAGTACAAGAAGTATCGAGCATGGAGCGATTATTGAGAGAAAGTCGAGCATAAATTTTTTGAATAATAATTTCTCTTGAGAGCTCATGATTGGGGGAATGAATATAACATTGACTTAAGCCTCCCCCAAGCTTGAGCGATACTTTATCCTTCACGAGGCCAAAAATTATATATATAATTACGATCACGATGAACGAGATGCATAGGATAAAACTTCTGATGAAATTCCAATTTCGATCGGTTGTAGTTCCATGATCCAATATCATCACATAGCCTAAACCATGTCAATGCCTTTCCCTTCAAAGATAAAGGGAAGACCTTCTTCTTGATAACATCCTCGGACATACCTGCAAGCTTAAATAATCCACAAACTTAACCCACATAGATTAGGTGCATATCGGGATGTAATGTTCCATCTCCTGTAAAAGGATTAGCTAGCAGTTTCTCTATCATACCCGAAGAAATTTCAAAGTAAAAAATTTCAGTAGGTTCAGTAGGTTGAGGAGCAACTCTTTGCTCTAATGGTCAGGGTGAAGATACCCCGAACAAGCCCCTCAAAGGATTATTTTCCATAGTAACAAGTGACAGTAAATTTCAGCACACTATATAAATTTTGCCTTACCAAATTCCACCTACCAAAGGCGCTTCAGTCCCCGGCAATGGCGCCAGAAAAGAGTCTTGATGACCCAGAAGTATAGGGGATCTATTATAGTCCTTTCGATAAGTAAGAGTGTTGAACCCAACGAGGAGCAGAAGGAAATGACAAGCAGTTTTCAGTAAGGTATTCTATGCAAGCATTGAAATTATCGGTAACAGATAGTTTTGTGATAAGGTAATTCGTAACGGGTAACAAGTAACAAAAGTAAACAAGGTGCAGCAAGGTGGCCCAATCCTTTTTGTAGCAAAGGACAAGCCTGGACAAGCTCTTATATAAAGGAAAGCGCTCCCGAGGACACATGGGAATTATCGTCAAGCTAGTTTTCATCATGCTCATATGATTCGCGCTCATTACTTTGATAATTTGATATGTGGGTGGACCGGTGCTTGGGTACTGCCATTCATTGGACAAGCATCCCACTTATGATTAACCCCCCTCACAAGCATCTGCAACTACGAAACAAGAATTAAGGTAAACCTAACCATAGCATGAAACATATGGATCCAAATCAGCCCCTTACGAAGTAACACATAACTAGGGTTTAAGCTTCTGTCACTCTAGCAACCCATCATCTACTTATTACTTCCCAATGCCTTCCCCTTCACATAACACCACTAGAGGAAATACAACATAGATCTCATCAAAATATCGAACGAATACCAAATTCACATGACTACTTTTAACAAGACTTCTCCCATGTCCCCTGGAACAAACATAACTACTCAAAAATCATATTCATGTTCATAATCAGAGGGGTATTAATGTGCATAAAGGATCTGAACATATAATCTTCCACCGAATAAACCAACTAGCATCAACTACAAGGAGTAATCAACACTACTAGCAACCCACATGTACCAATCTGAGGTTTTCAGACAAAGATCTGATACAAGAGATGACGTAGGGTTTGAGAGGAGATGGTGCTGGTGAAGATGTTGATGGAGATTGACCCCATCCCGATGAGAGGATCGATGGTGACGATTCCCCCTCCTGGAGGGATGTTCCCCCCGGCAGAACAGCTCCGCCGGAGCCCTAGATTGGTTCCATCAAGGTTCCACCTCGAGACGGCGGCGCTTCGTCTCGAAAGCTTCCTTATGATTTTTTTAGGGCAAAAGACACCTTATACCAGAAGATGGGCATCAGGGGGCTTTCAGGTGGCCCACGAGGCAGGGGGCGCGCCCTCCACCCTCGTGGACAGTGCATGGTCCCCTCTGGTGCTTTCTTCACCCAATATTTTTAATATATTCCAAAACTAACTTTCATGGAGTTTGAGGACTTTTGGAGTTGTGCAGAATAGGTCTGTAATATTTGCTCCTTTTCCAACCCAGAATTCCAGCTGCCGGCATTCTCCCTCTTCATGTAAACCTTGTGAAATAAGAGAGAAAAGGCATAAGTATTGTGACATAATGTGTAATAACAGCCCATAATGCAATAAATATCGATATAAAAGCATTATGCAAAATGGACGTATCAAGCAATATTTTCAGTTGGGAGGAGTTGGCCCGAGTGTTTATCAAAACGTTCGAGGGCACTTGCAAGCAACCTGCTGGACTGACTAAGTTACAACATTGTATCCAGAAACCGAATGAGACCTTGAGAGATTACATTCAGAGATGGACTACCCTTCATCACAAAGTGGAAAACGTGTCGCAGCACCAAGCAGTTTGCGCCTTCAAAGAAGGCGTTCGGTACAGAGAGCTTAACCTGAAGTTCGGTCGGACATGAGACATGACCCTGGCCCGAATGATGGAAATATCCACTTGTTACGCTAATGATGAAGAGGAAGACCGACTCCGCAGTGGCAAGAATAAACCAGTCGCCCAAGACACCAGAGGAGGAAATTCCGGTTGGTAGCAAAAGCGCAAAGCTGAAACCGCATGTCCTGCCGAAGCCAGATGCGGCAATCAAGGGAAGTTCAAGGGGAAGCCTAAAGGGCCATGGATCCCCAAGAAAATGAAGGATCAAGCAGGAAATGATGTTCTTGATTTGCCATGCCACATACACACCAAAACAGATGCAGAGGGTAACTTAATTCTGCCTAAGCATACCACTCGACAGTGTCGACTCCTGATTCAGAGCTTCCAGGAGAGTCAGGCCAGCGAAAAGGAGAAGGAATCTGATAAGGAAGAGGACAAACAGGAGGATGAAGGTTATCCCAATGTCAATGCCACTATAGTGATTTTTGCTGACATCGAGAGCAAAAATTGACTGAAAGTTATTAATAGAGAAGTGAACATGGTTGCTCCGGCAACTACGACGTATTTGAAATTGTCAAAAACTCTTATTACATTCGACCAGTCAGATCACCCAGCACACGTTGCTACCCCTGGGAGGCAAGCGCTGGTGGTCGACCCAGTCGTTGGGGGCACCCGACTGATAAAGGTTCTGATGGATGGTGCCAGTGGTTTGAACATTTTGTATGCTGAGACCCTCCGAGGGATGGGCATCCCGATGTCCAAGCTCGGTGAGAGCAACATGTGATTCCATAGAGTTATTCCAGGGAAGAAAGCCGACTCACTCGGTCAGATCACTCTTGATGTGGTTTTCGGTGATTCATAGAATTACCGCAAAGAAAAGTTGACATTTGAGGTGGTGGATTTCCACAGTGCTTATCATGCTATTCTGGGCAGAACTGCATATGCTCGTTTTATGGCTCGACCATGTTACGTGTGCCTCAGGTTGAAAATGCTTGGCCCCAGAGGCGTAATCACAGTCACAGGAAATAGGCCAAGGGCTGAAGAGTGCCTCCAGAAGGGCTCGAAGATTGCCGATGAGCGGATGGCAGCAGTGGAAATGGAAGAGTATCAGAAAAATGCAGATCCGAGTGATTTGTTGCGTGCTAAGATGCCTGCTTCAGAGTCCGCATTTCAGTCATCCGGTGAGACAAAGCCTGTCCATGTTCACCCGACTGACCCCAATGCCGCTCCGACCCACATCTCAACCACACTCGGCAATAAATAGGAAGAAGCGCTCATCTAGTTCCTTCGTGAGAACTAGGACATCTTCGGATGGAAACCATCTGACATGCCGGGTGTACCCAGGGGACTGGCTGAGCACCGTTTGCGCATTGACCCAAAAGTGAAACCTGTCAAAGAGCATCTCCGTCGGTTTGCCGTGGAGAAAAGGAAGGCAATTGGCGAAGAGGTGGCTCGGCTTCTGGCAGCTGAGTTCATCTGCGAGATATACCACTCCAAGTGGCTCGCCAATGTTGTTATGGTCCCCAAGAAAGATGATTCACTTCGTATGTGCATCGATTTTCAAGCACATCAATCGGGCCTGCCTGAAAGATCATTTCCCTCTCCCCCGCATCGACCAGGTAGTCGACTCGACTGTAGGGTGTGAGCGCTTGTCCTTTTTGGATGCGTATTCCGGGTACCATCAGATCCGATTGTATGGACCCAAATAAATAAAAACGGCCTTCACACCCCATCTTGGTGTTTTTGCTATGTTACCATGCCTTTTGGCATCAAGAATGTTGTCGCCACATTCATGTGCATGATTCAAAAGTGCCTGGTCACTCAGATCAGTCGTAACATGGAAGCATACATGGATGACATCGTGGTCAAGTCACGCAAGGGTTTTGACCTATTGACTGACCTCGCTGAAACCTTCGCCAACTTAAGAAGATATGATATCAAGCTCAATCCGTCAAAGTGCACATTCGGAGTCCCGGGTGGAAAATTGCTCGGTTTTCTCTTTTCTGAACGAGGGATCGATGCAAACCCAGAAAAGGTGGGACAATTCTCCGAATGAAAAGCCCTGTGCGTGTGCACAATGTTCAAAAGCTTACTGGTTGTTTGGCTGCGTTGAGTCGGTTCATTTCTTGTCTCAGTGAAAAGGCATTACCTCTTTACCATCTGATGAAGAAGTCTGACAAGTTTGAGTGGACTCTTGAAGCTGAAGCAGCGTTTGTAGAGCTCAAAGCCCTACTTTCCACCCAGCCGGTGCTCGCTACCCCAGTCAACAAAGAGCCTCTTCTACGGTATATCGCGGACAAGTTGTCAACACGGTGCTTACAGTCGAGCGAGAAGAAGAAGGCAAAGCCTACAAGGTTCAAGGCCAATGTATTATATATTTGAAGTCTTGATTCCGTCCAGGCAGAGATATCCACATTATCAGAAGCTTGTCTATGGAATTTACTTGACCGCGAAAAAAGTTGCACGCTATTTCTTGGACCACTTAGTTTTAGTCGTCAGTGATGCTCCATTATCAGAAATTCTGAACTATTAGGATGCAACTGGTCGAGTGGCCAAATGGGCGATTGAACTCCTTCCTTTGGATATCAAGTTCGAGGCAAAGAAAGCAATCAAGTCTCAGGCAATAGCAGATTTCCTCGCCGAGTGGATTGAACAGCAGTAACCGACTCAGATTCACTCGGACCATTGGACTATGTTCTTTGATGGGTCCAAGATGTTGAACGGTGCTGGTGTGGTTCTGGTATCCCCAAGAGGTGATAAGCTCAGCTATGTCCTCCAGATTCACTTTGATTCTTCAAACAACAAAGCCGAGTATGAGGCACTTTTGTATGAGTTGCGTATGGCTATTTCACTAGGCATCCGTCGCCTGATGGTCTACAGCGACTCAGACTTGGTGGTCAATCAAGTCATGAAGGAATGGGATATCATGAGCCCAGCTATGACTGGTTATTGCAATGCAGTAAGAAAGCTGGAGAAGAAGTTTGAAGGGTTAGAGCTTCACCACGTACCTCGAATCAAGAATCAAACTGCTGATGATCTGGCAAAGTTAGGTTCCAATCGGAAACCTATCCCCAGTAATGTATTCTTGGAGCATCTCCATACCCCGTCTATTCAAGAAGTTCCCTTTACAGAGGAGCCCCTGAAGGAAATATGCCCTAGAGGCAATAATAAAGTTGTTATTTATATTTCCTTATATCATGATAAATGTTTATTGTTCATTCTAGAATTGTATTAACCGGAAACTTGATACATGTGTGGATACATAGACAAAACAGAATGTCCCTAGTATGCCTCTACTTGACTAGCTCGTTAATCAAAGATGGTTAAGTTTCCTGACCATAGACATGTGTTGTCATTTGATGAACGGAATCACATCATTAGAGAATGATGTGATGGACAAGACCCATCCATTATCTTAGCATAATGATTGTTTAGTTTTATTGCTATTGCTTTCTTCATGACTTATACATGTTCCTCTGACTATGAGATTATGCAACTCCTGAATCTCGTAGGAACACCTTGGGTGCTATCAAACGTCACAACATAACTGGGTGATTATAAAGATGCTCTACAGGTATCTCCGATGGTGTTTGTTGAGTTGGCATAGATCGAGATTAGGATTTTTCACTCCGTGTATCGGAGAGGTATCTCTGGGCCCTCTCGGTAATGCACATCACTATGAGACTTGCAAGCAATGTGTCTAAAGAATTAGCCACGGAATGATGCATTACGGAACGAATATAGAGACTTGCCGGTAACGAGATTGAACTAGGTCTGATGATACCGACGATCGAATCTCGGGCAAGTAACATACTGATGACAAAGGGAACAACGTATGTTGTTATGCGGTTTGACGGGTAAAGATTTTCGTAGAATATGTAGGAGCCAATATGAGCATCCAGGTTCTGCTATTAGTTATTGACCGGAGATGTGTCTCAGTCATGACTACAAAGTTCTCGAACCCGTAGGGTCCAAAGGCTTAACGTTCGATGACGATTTATATTATGAGTTATGTGATTTGATGACCGAAGTTTGTTCGGAGTACCAGATGAGATCACGGACATGACGAGGAGTCTCGAAATGGTCGAGAGGTAAAGATTCATATATTGGAAGGCTATATTCGGACATCGGAAAGGTTCCGAGTGTTTTGGGTATTTTTCGGAGTACCAAAGAGTTACGGGAATTCGCCGGGGGAAGTTAATGGGCCTTATTGGGCTTTAGTAGAGAGAGGGAAGATGGGCCACAAGGTGGCGCGCGCCTCCCCCCTACCCAAACCGAATTGGACAAGGGGTGGGGGCGCGCCCCCCTTTTCCTTCTCCCTCTCCCTCCTGTCCTTCTTTCCTACTCCGAAAAGGAAAGTGAATCCTACTAGGACTTGGGAGTCCTAGTAGGACTCCCTACACTTGGCGCGCCCCTAGGAGGGCCAGCCTCTCTCCCTCCCTCCTTTATATATGTGGGCAGGGGGCACCCCAAAGGCACACCAAGTCTTCTCTTAGCCGTGTGCGGTGCCCCCCTCCACTGTTACACACCTCGGTCATATCCTCGTAGTGCTTGATAACCCACAAGTATAGGGATCGCAACAGTTTTCGAGGGTAGAGTATTCAACCCAAATTTATTGACTCGACACAAGGGGAGCGAAATAATATTCTCAAGTATTAGTAGCTAAGTTATCAATTCAACCACACCTGGAAACTTAATATCTGCAGCAAAGTGTTTACTAGCAAAGTAATATGATAGTAGTGGTAACGGTAGCAAACATAATATTTTTGGTTTTATAGTGATTGTAACAGTAGCAACGGAAAAGTAAATAAGCGAAGAACAATATGTGAAAAGCTCGTAGGCAATGGATCAATGATGGATAATTATGTCAGATGTGATTCCTCATGCAATGGTTATAACATAGGGTGACACAGAACTAGCTCCAATTCATCAATGTATTGTAGGCATGTATTCCGAATATAGTTATACGTGCTTATGGAAAAGACTTGCATGACATATTTTGTCCTACCCCCCCCCCCCATGGCAGCGGGGTCCTATTGGAAACTAAGGGATATTAAGGCCTCCTTTTAATAGAGTACCGGACCAAAGCATTAACACTTAGTGAATGCATGAACTCCTCAAACTACGGTCATCACCGGTAAGTATCCCGATTATTGTCACTTCGGGGTTAACGGATCATAACACATAATAGGTGACTATAGACTTGCAAGATAGGATCAAGAACTCACATATATTCATGAAAACATAACTGGTTCAGATCTGAAATCATGGCACTCGGGCCCTAGTGACAAGCATTAAGCATAACAAAGTCATAGCAACATCAATCTCATAACATAGTCGATACTATGGATCAAACCCTAACAAAACTAACTCAATTAAATGATAAATCTCATCCAACCCATCACCGTTCAGCAAGCCTACGATGGAATTACTCACGCACGACGGTGAGCATCATGAAATTGGTGATGGAGGAAGGTTGATGATGACGATGGCGACAGATTCCCCTCTCCGGAGCCCGAACGGACTCCAGATGAGCCCTCCTAAGAGAGTTTAGGGCTTGGCGGAGGCTCTGTATCATAAAACGCGACGAATCCTTCTCTCTGGGTTTTTTCTCCCCGAAAGTGAATATATGGAGTCAAGAAGGACGTCAGTGGAGCATCAGGGGGCCACGAGGCAGTGGGGCGTGCCCAGGGGGGTAGGTGTGCCCCCCACCCTTGTGGACAGGGTGTGGGCCCCCTGACGTGGATCTTTCCGCCAGTATTTTTTATATATTCCAAAAATAATCTCCGTTGATTTTCAGGTCATTCCGAGAAATTTTATTTCTGCACAAAAATAACACCATGGCAATTCTGCTGAAAACAACGTTAGTCCGGGTTAGTTCCATTCAAATCATGCAAGTTAGAGTCCAAAACAAGGGCAAAAGTGTTTGGAAAAGTAGATATGACAAAGACGTATCAACTCCTCCAAGCTCAAACCTTTGCTTGTCCTCAAGCAATTCAGTTGATAAACTGAAAGTGATAAATAAAAACTTTTACAAACTGTGTTTGCTCTTGTTGTTGTAAATATGTAAAGCCAACATTCATGTTTTCAGCAAAGATTTTGAACTAACCTTATTCACAATAACACTTAGGTCTCATGTTCACTCATATCAATGGCATAATCAACTAGCGAGCAATAATAATAAATCTCGGATGACAACACTTTCTCAAAACAATCATAATATGCTATAACAAGATGGTATCTCGCTAGCCCTTTCTGAGGCCGCAAAATATAAATGCAGAGCACCTTTAAAGATCAGGGACTGACTAGACATTGTAATTCATGGTAAAAGAGATCCAGTCAAGTCATACTCAATGTAAACTAACAGTAATACATGCAAATGACAGCGGTGCTCTCTAACTGGTGCTTTTTAATAAGAGGATGATGACTCAGCATAAAAGTAAATAGATAGGTCCTTCGCAGAGGGAAGCAGGGATTTGTAGAGGTGCCAGAGCTCGATTTTGAAATAGAGATGAATAATATTTTGAGCGGTATACTTTCATTGTCAACATAACAACCGAGAGATCTCGATATCTTCCATGCTACACACATTATAGGCGGTTCCCAAGCAGAATGGTAAAGTTTATACTCCCCCACCACCAACAAGCATCAATCAATGGCTTGCCCGAAACAACGGGTGCCTCCAACTAACAACAATCCTGGGGGAGTTTTGTTTTCAATTATTTTGATTTGATTTGAGCATGGGACTGGGCATCCCGGTGACCAGCCATTTTCTCATGAATGAGGGGCGGAGTCCACTCCTCTTGAGAATAACCCGCCTAGCATGGAGGATACAGACAACCCTAGTTGATACATGAGCTATTCGAGCATACAAAACAGAATATTTATTTGAAGGTTTAGAGTTTTGCACATACAAATTTACTTGGAACGGCAGGTAGATACCGTATATAGGTAGGTATTGTGGACTCATATGGAATAACTTTGGGGTTTATGGAATTGGATGCACAAGCAGTATTCCGGCTTAATACAAGTGAAGGCTAGAAAGAGACTGGGAAGCGACCAGCTAGAGAGTGATAACAGTCATGAACATGCATTAAAATTAATCAACACCGAATGCAAGCATGAGTAGGATATAATTCACCATGAACATAAATAGCGTAGAGGCTATGTTGATTTTGTTTCAACAACATGCGTGAACATGTGCCAAGTGAAGCCACTCGAATCGTTCAAAGCAGGATACCACCCCATCATACCACATCACAGTCATTTTAATAGCATGTTGGCACGCAAGGTAAACCATTATAAACTCCTAGCAAATTAAGCATGGCATAAGCAACTATAATCTCTAATTGTCATTGCAAACATGTTTCATTCATAATAGGCTAAATCAGGAACGATGAACTAATCATATTTACAAAAACAAGAGAGGTCGAGTTCATACCAGCTTTTCTCATCTCAATCAGTTCATCATATATCGTCATTATTGCCTTTCACTTGCACAACCGAATAGTGTGGATAATAATAATAGAGCACTTGCATTGGACTAAGCTGGAATCTGCAAGCATTCAATTCAAGAGAGAAGACAAGGTAATATGGGCTCTTTGTTAGATGATAAATAATGCATATGAGAGCCACTCAACATTTTCATTATGGTCCTCTCCTCTCGACCCCCAAAGGAAAGAAGAGAAACAAAACTATTTACACGGGAAAGCTCCCAACAAGCAAAAGAAGAACGAGAAATATTTTTGGGTTTTCTTTTTAATTACTACTACTACAAGCATGGGAAGTAAACTAGCTAAAAGCTACAACTAATTTTTTTTGTTTTTCTTAAGGTTTTTCAAACACACAAGAAGAAAGATTAAAAGGAAAATAAACTAGCATGGATGATACAATGAAAAAGTATGAGCACCGAAAACTTGGCATGAGTGTGTGAACATGAAGGTAATGTCGGTGAGAAATATGTACTCCCCCAAGCTTAGGCTTTTGGCCTAAGTTAGTCTATGCCCATGGATCAAAGCTACTCTCTCCGGTGTACTAAGGAGGATCCTCAGGCTGCCACTGGTTGGCAATCTCCTCCGAATTCCACTAATAAATAAACTGACGGTGAGGATCAGATGGTGGCTCCGGCTTTGCAGCTGACATCTGGCTCCGGTAGGCATGAATGGCCTCCGGCAGAACAAGATACATGCCTGAAAATATGTTGAACAAAGAGGGCGCAGGCAAGGTAATAAACTCACAATATTTTTTGTTAAATATCAAATTATATTTGAGTGTCTTCTTCTTATCCTTAACAATAAACTCATGTGCTACCATACTCTTATAATCTAGAAAAATAGGAGGCAGCAACTTTTCCTCTTTCTCATGATGCCTGATAGGTATATTAAAGTGTGCAACAAGGTGTGAGGCAAAGATGCCTCCGAGGATGGGGCCCTTAGTACGGTTCAGATTTAACCGTTTAGCAACAATAGCGCCTAAACTGAAAGTAGTATCATGAAACAAGGCATGGCGCAAAAATAACAATATCATGGGCACTAAGGTTTCCACAGTTCTCGCGACCAATCAAGCATCTACTAGCAAATAATGCGAAGTAACGTAGAACAGGAAAATGTATGCTAGTGATTCTCGCATCGGAAACTTTCCTCGTTTCCCCTATAGCAATCATATCAATAAATCCCTCCACATCATTATGATGTGGTTCCTCATTGCTGCCCTCAAAGGGTATCAAACAGACCCGACAAAAATCATAAAGCGACATCTCCTTATGCTCATCATATAAATAAAATTCCACCAAAGGTGGTGATCTCCTAGCATGGAAATGAAAATTTTGCACAAAGATATTGGTGAGTAAAAGATATTGTTCATGTTGGTCATGGAGGAAGGTGGTGAGGCCTGCATTCTCAGCCAAATGATAAAAATCTTCATGAATCTTGGATTCTCTCAAGAACTCATCACAAGGCCATTCACATGGCCGAACCTCCGCAGTATGAGGGAGATTATACTTGGGCTTCTTGTTCTCTTCACTTGCTTATCCTTCGAGCTTCGGCTCGATGAGCCCCTCAAAAATCTCTCCATCTTTTTCTGAAAATTTCTGAAATTTTTAGTAACTGAAAATAAAAGTGAACCGAACTCAACAAAATTGATAGGAACTACTCCCACAAGTTCCTAGAGGCTATATCATGCATTAAAACTACTTTTGACCACATAAATTTGACATGCAAGCTCAAGAACAGGGTAACCTAAGCAGCAAAAATTTGCAATAAATAAAGCACTAGAAAAAAACTAATTGGACCATTGGAGCAGTCACATACCAAAGAACAATCCCCCAAAGCAGTTTTCTGAATGGTGCTTTGAGCAAGGAGATCGAAAATGGCAGCAAGATGAGCTAGAACTCGGGTTTGAGCTGGTGGATGATTTTTTCTGGAGCAAGACGAAGTGTGTGGGTGCAAGGATAAGTGGAGGGGATCCACGAGGGGTCCACGAGGCAGGGGGCGCCCAGGGGGGTGGGCGCGCCCTCCACCCTCGTGGGCACGTGGCCATTCCCCCTGTTGTGTTCTCAGTGCCTAAAATCCTCAAATATTCTAGAAAAAATCATATTTCATTTTCAGGGCATTTGGAGAACTTTTATTTTTGGCGTATTTTTTATTGCATGGATAATTCAGAAAATAGACAGAAAATACTATTTTTTTATTTAATATAAATAACAGAAAGTAAAAATAGGGTACAAAAAGTTGTGTTTTCTAACTTCATCCATCTCATGCTCATCAAAAGGAATCCATTAACAAGGTTGATCAGGTCTTGTTAACAAACTCATTTCGAATAACATGAAACCAAAGAAATTTCGAATAACACTAGGTTACCTCAACGGGGATATGCATATTCCCAACAATAAGAATATCATATTTCTTCTTGACAGTAGGAAGAGGAAATTCAAAACCTCCAATAATAATTGTTGATTTTTTTTCCAATAGAATTGATATTGTGGACTTGAGGTTGTTTCCTCGGAAAGTGTACCATATGCTCATTACCATTAACATGAAAAGTGACATTGCCTTTGTTGCAATCAATAACAGCCCCTTTAGTATTCGAAAAAGGGTCTACCAAGGATAATCGACATACTATCGTCCTCGGGAATGTCAAGAATAACAAAGTCTGTTAAAATAGTAACGTTTGCAACCACAACAGGCACATCCTCACAAATACCGACAGGTATAGCAGTTGATTTATCAGCCATTTGCAAAGATATTTCAGTAGGTGTCAACTTATTCAAATCAAGTCTATGATATAAAGAGAGAAGCATAACACTAACACCAGCTCCAAGATCACATAAAGTAGTTTTAACATAGTTTCTTTTAATGGAGCATGGTATAGTTGGTACTCCTGGATCTCCAAGTTTCTTTGGTATTCCACCCTTAAAAGTGTAATTAGCAAGCATGGTGGAAATTTGAGCTTCCGGTATCTTTCTTTTATTAGTAACAATATCTTTCATATACTTAGCATAAAGGTTCATTTTAAGCATATCAGTCAAATGCATACGCAAAAAGATAGGTCTAATCATTTCAGCAAAGCGCTCAAAATCCTTATCATCTTTTTTCTTGGATGCTTTAGGAGGAAAAGGAGTGGGTTTCTGAACCCATGGTTCTCTTTCCTTACCCTGCTTCCTAGCAACAAAGTCTCTCTTATCATAACGTTGATTCTTTGATTGTGGGTTATCAAGATCAACAACAGGTTCAATCTCTACATCATTATCATTGCTAAGTTGAGCATCAACATGAACATCATCATTAACATTTTCACTAGGTTCATGTTCATTACCAGATTGTGTTTCAGCATCAGAAATAGAAATATCATTGGGATTCTCAGGTGTGTCAACAACATGTTCACTAGGAGCATGCAAAGTCCTATCATTTTTGTTTTTCTTCCTCTTAGAAGAACTAGGTGCATCAATATTAGTTCTCTGAGAATCTTGCTCAATTCTCTTAGGGTGGCCCTCTGGATACAAAGGTTCCTTACGCATTTTACCCCCTCTAGTCATAACTCTAACAGCATTATCATTCTTCTTATTATTTAATTCATTGAGCAAATCATTCTGAGCTTTAAGTACTTGTTCTACTTGAGTGGTAACCATAGAAGCATGTTTACTAATAAGTTTAAGTTCACCTTTAATGCTAGACATATAATCACTCAAGTGTTCAAGCATATCAGCATTGCATTTAAATTATCTACCAACATAAGCATTAAAGTTTTCTTGTTTAACCGTAAAGTCATCAAACTCATCCAAGCATTGGCTAGCGAACTTAGTAAATGGGATTTCACATTTATCAAATCTATAGAGAGAATTTACCTTTACTACCTGTGTCGGGTTATCAAGACCATGTATTTCTTCAATAGGTGGTAAATTCTTAGCATCTTCAACTTTAATACCTTTTTCTTTCATAGATTTCTTTGCGTCTTGCATATCTTCAGGACTGAGAAATAGAATACCCCTTTTCTTCGGAGTTGACTTAGGAGTTGGTTCAGGGAGTGTCCAATTTTTTTCATTAGTAAACATATTATTCAATAGCAATTCATCTTGATCAACCGTTCTTTCCCTGAAAACACAACCAGCACAACTATCCAGGTAGTCTCTGGAAGCATCGGTTGGTCCATTATAAAAGATATCAAGTATTTCATTTTTCTTGAGAGGATGATCAGGCAAAGCAATAAGTAATCGGACAAGCCTCCCCCAAGCTTGTGGGATACTCTCTTCTTCAATTTGCACAAAATTATATATTCCCCATAAAGCAGCTTGTTTCTTATGAGCGGGGAAATATTTAGCAGAGAAGTAATAAATCATATCCTGGGGCCTACGCACACAACCAGGATCAAGAGAATTAAACCATGTTTTAGCATCAACCTTTAATGAGAACGGAAATAACTTAAGGATAAAGTAATAGCGAGTTTTCTCATCATGTGTAAACAGGGTGGCTATATCATTTAATTTAGTAAGATGTGCCACAACAGTTTCAGATTCATAGCCATAAAAAGGATCAGATTCAACCAAAGTAATCAACTCGGGATCAACAGAGAAATCATAATCCTTATCAGTAATAAAGACAGGTGAAGTAGCAAAAGCAGGGTCATATTTCATTCTAGCATTCAAAGACTTTTCTTTAAGCTTAACTAATAATTTCTTAAGATCAGATCTATCATTGCAAGCTAAGAAGTCTCTAGCAGTTTCTTCATCCATAACATAACCCTCAGGAACAACAGGCAATTCATATCTACAGGGAGAATCTTCATCGTCATTTTCATCAATATTATCAATTTCAATAATTTCATTCTCTCTAACCCTAGCAAGTTGTTCATCAAGAAATTCACCTAATGGCACAGTAGTATTAAGCATAGAAGTAGTTTCATCATAAGCATCATGCATAGCAAAAGTGGCATCATCAATAACATGCGGCATTTCAGAATGAATAGCAAGTGTAGGTGTCGCAAGTTTACTCAAAACAGAAGGTGAATCAAGTGCAGAGCTAGATGGCAGTTCCTTACCTCCCCTCGAAGTTGAGGGGAAAATCTTGGTTCTTTGATCTTTCAAGTTCTTCATAGTGATAAGAAGATATAAATCCCAAGTGACTCAAAGAATAGAGCTATACTCCTCGGCAACGGCGCCAGAGAAGAGTCTTGATAACCCACAAGTATAGGGGATTGCAACAGGTTTCGAGGGTAGAGTATTCAACCCAAATTTATTGATTCGACACAAGGGGAACCAAAGAATATTCTCAAGTATTAGCAGCTGAGTTGTCAATTTAACCACACCTGAAAACTTAACATCTGCAACAAAGTGTTTAGTAGCAAAGCAATATGATAGTAGTGCTAATGGTAGCAAAAGTAATATTTTTTGTTTTATAGTGATTGTAACAGTAGCGACGGAAAAGTAAATAAGCGAAGAACAATATGTGAAAAGCTCGTAGGCAATGGATCAGTGATGGATAATTATGTCAGATGCGATTCCTCATGCAATGGTTATAACATAGGGTGACACAGAACTAGCTCCATTTCATCAATGTAATGTAGACATGTATTCCAAATATAGCCATACGTGCTTATGGAAAAGAACTTGCATGACATATTTTGTCCTACTCTCCCATGGCAGCGGGGTCCTATTGGAAACTAAGGGATATTAAGGCCTCCTTTTAATAGAGTACCGGACCAAAGCATTAACACTTAGTGAATACATTAACTCCTCAAACTACGGTCATCACCGGTAAGTATCCCGATTATTGTCACTTCGGGGTTAACGGATCATAACACATAATAGGTGACTATAGACTTGCAAGATAGGATCAAGAACTCACATATTTTCATGAAAACGTAATAGGTTCAGATCTGAAATCATGGCACTCGGGCCCTAGTGACAAGCATTAAGCATAGCAAAGTCATAGCAACATCAATCTCAGATCATAGTGGATACTAGGGATCAAACCCTAACAAAACTAACTCGATTACATGGTAAATCTCAGACAACCCATCACCGTCCAGCAAGCCTACGATGGAATTACTCATGCACGGCGCTGAGCATCATGAAATTGGTGATGGAGGAAGGTTGATGATGACAATGGCGACGATTCCCCTCTTCAGAGCCCCGAACGGACTCCAGATCAGCCCTCCCAAGAGAGTTTAGGGCTTGGCGGCGGCTCCGTATCGTAAAACGTGATGAATCCTTTTCTTTGAGTTTTTTTCTCCCTGAAAGTGAATATATGGAGTCAAGATGGACGTCCGTGGAGCATCAGGTGGCCCACGAGGCAGGGGCGCGCCCAGGGGGGTAGGCGCGCCCCCACCCTCGTGGACAGGGTGTGGGCCCCCTGACATGGATATTTCTGCTAGTATTTTTATATATTCCAAAAATAATCTCCGTTGGCTTTCAAGTCATTCTGAGAACTTTTATTTCTGCACAAAAATAACACCATGGCAATTCTGCTGAAAACAGCGTCATTCCGGGTTAGTTCCATTCAAACCATGCAAGTTAGAGTCCAAAACAAGGGCAAAAGTGTTTGGAAAAGTAGATACAACCGAGACGTATCAGTGCTTAGGCGAAGCCCTACGCCGGTAACTTCATCATCTCAATCGCCACGCCGTCGTGCTAACAGAACTCTCCCTCGTACTCAACTAGATCAAGAGCTCGAGGGACGTCATCGTACCAAACGTGTGCTGAACACGGAGGTGCCGTACGTTCGGTACTTGGATCTGTTGGATTGTGAAGGCGTTCGACTACGTCAACCGCGTTACTAAACGCTTCCGCTTTCGGTCTACGAGGGTACGTAGACACACTCTCCCACTCTCGTTGCTATGCATCTCCTAGATAGATCTTGCGTGATCGTAGGAATTTTTTTGAAATACTGTGTTCCCCAACAGTGGCATCCGAGCCAGGTCTATGCGTAGATATTATATGCATGAATAGAACACAAAGAGTTGTGGGCGATAATAGTCATACTGCTTACTAGCAACATCTTACTTTGATTCGGCGGTATTGTTGGATGAAGCGGCCTAGACTAACATTACATGACCGCGTTCATGAGACTGGTTCTACCGACGTGCTTCGCACACAGGTGGCTAGCGGGTGTCTGTTTCTCCAACTTTAGTTGAATCGAGTTTGACTATGCCCGGTCCTTGTTGAAGGTTAAAAAAACACACTTGATGAAAAATCATTGTGGTTTTGATGCGTAGGTAAGAACGGTTCTTGCTAGAAGCCCGTAGCAGCCACGTAAAACTTGCAACAACAAAGTAGAGGACGTCTAACTTGTTTTTGCAGGGCATGTTGTGATGTGATATGGTCAAGACGTGATGAGATATAAATTGTTGTATGAGATGATCATGTTTTGTAATAGTTATCGACAACTAGCAGGAGCCATATGGTTGTCGCTTTATTGTATGAAATGCAATCGCCATGTAATTGCTTTACTTTATCACTAAGCGGCAGCGATAGTCGTAGAAGCAATAGTTAGCGAGAGGACAACGATGCTACGATGGAGATCAAGGTGTCAAGCCGGTGACGATGGTGATCATGACGGTGCTTTGGAGATGGAGATCAAAGGCACAAGATGATGATGGCCATATCATATCACTTATTTTGATTGCATGTGATGTTTATCTTTTATGCATCTTATTTTGCTTAGTACGGCGTGTAACATCCCAAAATTCTAAATTTTGGAATGTTATATTAAATAAATAATGATGCCTGTTTGTTTGATTGTGGTGTGGTTGCCTGTGTGAAATTGAGTGAAATTTGAAACTTTTTGAAAGTTGAATGAGAGGGAATGAAATGACTTTCCCAAACTTTCACCTTGCATTTATGATCTCCATGAATTCAAATTCATTTCATCACAAAACCCTAGAGTGAAGATGATATGACTCTTCCATTTAAATAAATGAAAAGGGTTTTGAAAAGATTTGAATTCCATACGAAAATAATTCAAATTCGAAACTTTATGCAACTCAATGATTTTCACGAGAGAAGATAAAATGACTTCTTCAAATTATATGAAATATGAGTTGGAAGTTTAAAAGAGTAAAATTGAAAGTCGCTTTGAAGGTATTTTGAAACCCCTTTCAATTTAGGAGTTATTTGCCTTTTATTCAAATTATTTTTCTCCTAAAAATAAATAAATGGAAATAAGGGTAAAATGATTCCCTTCAGTGAAAAATTAGGAGAAAATAAATTTGAAATCATTTTGGGTATTTTAAAAATGATTTTTGTTGGGTTTTATTGCAATAGTAGCACTATTTTCTTTATGTAAATTTTTGTAGATATTATTTGTATCTTCAATTATGTTCATGTTTTAGGATTTCTTTTTCTGAAATTTTTGATATATTATATGCCTATAAAATATGCCTTTTTTATTTGTGTTTTTGTTTTGTTTTCTGTGTTTTATGTAAACAAAACATTTCGGCCGAAGCCCAGACGCTAGCCGCCGGCCCACCTTGCCGAATCGGCCCATGGCCACCTCCCCGCGCTGAAGCACTTCGCCTCGGTCGCCCGCTGCTCAATCACCTGCCCTCTCCCGCTGACCGCTGGACCCCACCCCTCTTCTTCTTCCTCTCCACGTAATGCCAAGCCAGAGCGCGCCCGCGCCGCCGCCGAATCCCGATCTTCTCGGGATCACGCTCCCGAGATTTCCCCTTGCGCACGCCTATGCCCTATAAATACCTACGCCCTTCCTCTCTTGATCCCCCTAAAACCCTACTCCCAAAGCCCACCATAGCCACCATCGTCGCCAAACGCATCTCACTGCCACCACTTCGGTTCGCCACCGCTTCTGCCACCGGTGAGCACCCCCCTTGACTCCAAGATCCACCCCGCGAACCGCCTCATCCTCCCACAACCCCCTGACATCTTTTTGATCTTCCTCGACGCCTACAGGAAGCCGCCCGAGCACCGCCGCTCTTTGCCGGAGCTGCAGCTCACTAGGACCCCGCCGTCGACGCCCCGGCCGTTTCCGTCATCCCCGAGCCACATCGACATCACCACCGCCTCCGCAACATTCCGCCGCATCACCCCGACATCTTCGCTGACCTCCCCGACCTCCGGAGCCGCCGTGCCGTCCATGCCTGAGCCGCCGTCGTCTGTCGCCATCATCGCAACCGTGGTGAGTCGCCGGAGCCGCTCCCCGCCATCCGATCTGCTATCCATGGCCTAGATTAGATCACAGGAAGAGTTTTTTTAGTAAATTGGTTTAGTTTCGGTTTTTTTGGTTAGGTTGGTTTATTTTAAGTTGTGGTTTTGTTAGACCGGCTGCGCGGTTTATTCTGTTTAGCCGTGGGCACGTTTTAGTTAGTGTTCGCCTGAGCGTTAGATAGGCCCAGTAGCGCTTGTTTTTTTAGTTTCTGTTTTTAAAACAGAATAGTTCTGTTCTGGTAAAGTCTATTTTTTTAGGTTGTTTAATATTTTTAGTTGATTCTTTTTTTGTTAGTTTACAAATTTCTTGTAGTTTCTGTAGAAAATATATTCGGACATGTTTAAGCTTATAAAAATAGTTTTAGTCAGATTAGTATTTCTACTATAATTTGAGCTAGATATTTTTAGGTGATTCTTTTCGCCACTGCTTAGTTGTGACCTAGCCTAGCTGTAGAAACTTGTTGGGGTATTTGTAGATTGTATTAAAATTAGTTTTAGTCGAAATCATGCTTTTCTAGTTTTATTTAGCTTCTGCTGCTTCCTGTTGTTCTAGTTATAACAGAATTTTAATTTACCCCTGTTATAATTTATTTTAGATTAGTTTTTGTAGTTGCAGAGGGTGAACATTTATTTTCAGCAAAATAAAAGGTTCTATTTTATTTTCTTATTAGTTTTGTTTTAGGTATAGCAGGAGTTCTATAATCGATATTGATGTGATTCTTTTTGCACCTAGTTTATATGCTGTTTTCCTTTATGTTAGTTAGCAAAACCCTTGTTTTTGTTCTATTAAGGAAAGTGTTAGTAGGATAAAACTATTTCTTTGTTGTTGCTTGAAGTGATGAAAACCTTGATTTTGTTTTCCTCGAGTTTTCTTTGGGATTGGTTTGAGTTTTATTATTGAGTTTCCTTATTGTTTTGATTGTTATTTTGAGTGGTAGAATGATTGCTTATGTGAATGCCATGTTTATTATTATAGATTTCATCGGAGAGTTGCGTATAGTCTTATCAAGTTTCTGAGAGCGTTATTATTCTTCATCAAGTAATACCAGGCAAGTTCACTTGACCATGTTCTCCATACCTATGTTTATTTGCATGTAGTAGCACCCTTTCAACAATCTCTCCAGTAGTGTTATTGAATCTTGTAGTTGAGTAGAATGCATGAGGTAGAAACCCATCCCCCTGTTACCAAACCCGGGACGTTACATAGTTTAAATGCTACGCTATAGTAGACGGGGTTTGGTATGAGTGCATGAGAGTGGTGTGAAGAAGGACTCTACGTCAATGGCGACAACTTCATGATGGCACCGGCAAGGACTGCATCTTCAGGACTCCTCAAGATTTTGAGACTCGAGACAAGAATTCAATACACACTACTGGGTGAAGGACGATTGACAGGCACCCTGGAGAAACCAGTGGTTGGCCGGGATGCATAGAGAAGCGCCATGACATCTTGCGGAAAGCTTCACCCAGACTCAAAGAGATGGAAGAATACTTCATGCCCGGAAGCTCACATGTGCAACCGCAAGTCACTATGGGCTCTGGCTTGGTTGACCTTAGTTGTGACTCTAGCTGGGACGGTGCTAGCAGATGTAGAACTACGGTAGGATTGGATGAGCACTGGACAATGGTCATAGGAACTCTTCGGAAGACCATGTTTCGGTCATCTTGTTCTCAAACACCCTGAAGTGCGAGAATGTAAAGAGAGGGATCGAATCTTTCGGGTAAAGTGTACAAACCTCTGTAGAGGGTTGAAACCTAATCGATTAGCCGTGTCCCCGTTATGGACAATTTGAGCCTCTGGACTTGGATCTATCTCGGAACTCTCAACACCGGACTGCTAAATTAATTGTGGGCAACTTATGATGATTTGGGTATGAGACATCGGTTGGCGGAACCATGTCATGATAGAAAACTCCGTAGTACAGACTCCTGATATTCCTTTGTTGTAGGGAAAATAAAACTAGCTTTTACGCAAACAAAACTCAGACCCAGAGCCACAAAGCCATATTGCATATAGAATTGTTTTATCAATCTGCTTTCTCTTATTGTGATCTTGCCGATACATTCAATGTACTGACCTACGCGGCTGCAACGTCTCATGTTGCAGATATTTCCTCGACGAGTAAGAGTTATGATACAAGGTTACGGTCTACACTCAACTTGCCGATGGCGTTGATGGAACTCCACACCCGTTGATTGTTTCCGCCGAGACTTATAAGGTATATATATATATATCAGTTTTACGTCATTTATACATGTGATTGCACTTTGATATATACATTGATGTATTGTGTGTGCCAGCATACTGATCCAGGGATGGCACAGATACATAGAGGCTTGACCGTCTGAGGTCGGGTCGCTACATGGCGGTAGCATTATAAGATGATCCCTCACTAAATTTCAAGGTATACGTGTTCTCCCTGAGTATGCACCGTTGCTACAGTTCGTTGTGCCGAGACACCACGTGATGATCGGGTGTGATCAACTCTATGTTCACATACAATGGGTGCAAGCCAGTTTTGCAGACGCGGAATACTCGGGTTAAATTTGACGAGCCTAGCATATGCAGATATGGCCTCGGAACACTAAGAACGAAAGGTCGAACGTGAGTCATATAGTAGATATGATCAACATAGAGATGTTCACCATTGAAAACTACTCCATCTCACGTGATGATCGGACATGGTTTAGTTGATATGGATCGCGTGATCATTTAGATGACTAGAGGGATGTCTATCTAAGTCGGAGTTCTTAAGTAATATGATTAATTGAACTTTAATTTATCATGAACTTTGTCCTGATAGTATTTTCATATCTATGTTGTAGATCAATAGCTTGCGATGTCGCTCCCCGTTTATTTTGATATGTTCCTAGAGAAATATAAGTTGAAAGATGATAATAGCAATGATGCAGACTGGGTCCGTGATCTGAGGACTATACTCAGTGATGCAAAGAAGAAATATGTCCTTGATGCACCGCTAGGTGACAGACCTATTGCAAGAGCAGATGCAGACGTTATGAACGTTTGGCAAGCTCGGTATGATGACTACTTAATAGTTTAATGCACCATGCTTTACGACTTAGAACCGGGACTTCAAAACATTTTGAATGCCACAGAGCATATAAGATGTTCCAAGAGCTGAAATTGGTATTTCAGACTCATGCCCGGGT
This sequence comes from Triticum aestivum, assembly GCF_018294505.1. Classification (NCBI taxonomy): domain Eukaryota; kingdom Viridiplantae; phylum Streptophyta; class Magnoliopsida; order Poales; family Poaceae; genus Triticum; species Triticum aestivum. The sequence goes on along the minus strand of NC_057800.1, from coordinate 203,393,723 downwards.
CAGGAGGTATGAGACCTCTGACAAGTATTTTGCCTAGATGGACAAGAATAGCTCAACTAGTGAGCATGTGCTTAGAATGTCTGAGTACTACTATCGCTTGAATCAAGTGGGAGTTAATCTTCGGGATAAGATAGTGATTGCCAGAGTTCTCTAGTCATGATCACCAAGTTACTGGAACTTCGTAATGAACTATAATATGCAAGGGATGACGAAAATGATTCCCGAGCTCTTCGTCATGCTGAAACGGGAGAAGCTTGATGTCTACTACATAACCTTCTTCTTGTAGACGTTGTTGGGCCTCCAAGTGCAGAGGTTTGTAGGACAGTAGCAAATTTCCCTCAAGTGGATGACCTAAGGTTTATCAATCCGTGGGAGGCGTAGTATGAAGATGGTCTCTCTCAAGCAACCCTGCAACCAAATAACAAAGAGTCTCTTGTGTCCCCAACACACCCAGTACAATGGTAAATTGTATAGGTGCACTAGTTCGGCGAAGAGATGGTGATACAGGTGGTATATGGATAGTAGGTGCGCTAGTTTTTGTAATCTAAAAATATAAAAACAGCAAGGTAACTAATGGTAAAAGTGAGCGTAAATGGTATTGCAGTGATAGGAAACAGGGCCTAGGGTTCATACTTTGACTAGTGCAAGTCCTCTCAACAATAATAACATAATTGGATCATATAACTATCCCTCAACATGCAACAAAGATTCACTCCAAAGTCACTAATAGCGGAGAACAAACGAAGATATTATGGTAGCGTACGAAACCACCTCAAAGTTATTCTTTCCAATCAATCCGTTGGGCTGTTCCTATAAGTGTCACAAACAGCCCTAGAGTTCGTAATAGAATAACACCTTAAGACACAAATCAACCAAAACCCTAATGTCACCTAGATACTCCAATGTCACCTCAAGTATCCGTGGGTATGATTATACGATATGCATCACACAATCTCATATTCATCTATTCAACCAACACATAGAACCTCAAAGAGTGCCCCAAAGTTTCTATCGGAGAATCACGACGAAAACGTGTGCCAACCCCTATGCATAGGTTCATGGGCGGAACCCGCAAGTTGATCACCAAAACATACATCAAGTGAATCACGTGATATCCCGTTGTCACCATGGATACGCACGGCAAGACATACATCAAGTGTTCTCAAATCTTTAAAGACTCAATCCGATAAGATAAATTCAAAGGGGAAACTCAATCCATTACAAGAGAGTAGAGGGGGAGAAGAAACATAAGATCCAACTATAATAGCAAAGATCGCGATACATCAAGATCGTGCCAAATCAAGAACACGAGAGAGAGAGAGAGATAGAGAGAGATCAAACGCATAGCTACTGCTACATACCCTCAGCCCCGAGGGAGAACTACTCCCTCCTCATCATGGAGAGCGCCGGGATGATGAAGATGGCCACCGGAGAGGGATTCCCCCTCCGGCAGGGTGCCGGAACGGGTCTAGATTGGCTTTCGGTGGCTACGGAGGCTTCTGGTGGCGGAACTCCCGATCTATTGTGTTGCCCGATCATTTTAGGGTATATGGATATATCTATATGTGGAAGAAATACGTCAGGGGAGCCACGAGGGGGCCACGAGGGTGGAGGGCATGCCCTAGGGGGTGGGCGTGCCCCCCTACCTCCTGGCTCCCTCGTTTCTTTCCTGGCATGCACTCCAAGTCCATCAGGTTGCTTTCCTTCCAAAAATAATTTCTCTAGAAGGTTTCATTCCGTTTCGACTCCGTTTGATATTCCTTTTCTTCAAAACACTGAAACAAGGGAAAAACAGGAACTGGCACTGGGCTCTGGGTCAATAGGTTAGTCCCAAAAATAATATAAAAGTGGATAATAAAGCCCAATAATGTCCAAAACAGATAATATAATAGCATGGAACAATCAAAAATTATAGATACGTTGGAGACGTATCAGCATCCCCAAGCTTAATTCCTGCTCGTCCTTAAGTAGGTAAATGATAAAAATAGAATTTTTGATCTGGAATGCTACCTAACATATTTCTCTAAGTAATTCTCTTTATTTTGGCATGAATGTTGAGATCCATAAGATACAAGGCAAAATTTTAATATTGACATAAAAATAATAATACTTCAAGCATACTGTCAAAGTAATCATGTCTTCTCAAAGTAAAATGGCCAAAGAAAGCTATCCCTACAAAATCATATAGTCTGGCTATGCTCCATCTTCACCACACAACATATTTAAATCATGCACAACCCCGATGACAAGCCAAGCAATTGTTTCATACTTTTGATGACCTCTAACTTTTTCAATCTTCACGCAATATATGAGCGTGAGCCATGGACATAGCACTATAGGTGGAATAGAATGGTGGTTGTGGAGAAGACAAAAAGAAGAGGATAGTCTCACATCAACTAGGCGTATCAACGGGCTATGGAGATGCCCATTAATAGATATCAATGTGAGTGAATAGGGATTTCCATGCAACGGATGCACTAGAGCTATAAGTGTATGAAAGCTCAAAAAGAAACTAAGTGGGTGTGCATCCAACTTGCTTGCTCACGAAGACCTAGGGCATTTTGAGGAAGCCCGTCATTGGAATATACAAGCCAAGTTCTATAATGAAAGATTCCCACTAGTATATGAAAGTGACAACATAGGAGACTCTCTATCATGAAGATCATGGTGCTACTTTGAAGCACAAGTGTGGTAAAAGGATAGTAACATTGCCCCTTCTCTCTTTTTCTCTCATTTTTTTATTTTTTATTTTTTTTATTTGGGTCTTTTCTCTTTTTTTATGGCCTCTTTTTTATTTTTTATTTTTATTTGGGCTTCTTTGGCCTCTTATATTTATTTATTTTCGTCCGGAGTCTCATCCCGACTTATGGGGGAATCATAGTCTCCATCATCCTTTCCTCACTGGGACAATGCTCTAATAATGATGATCATCACACTTTTATTTACTTACAACTCAAGAATTACAACTCGATACTTAGAACAAGATATGACTCTATATGAATGCCTCCAGTGGTGTACCGGGATGTGCAATGACTCATGATTGACATGTATGAAAGAATTATGAACGGTGACTTTGCCACAAATATGATGTCAACTACATGATCATGCAAAGCAATATGACAATGATGAAGCGTGTCATAATAAACGGAACGGTGGAAAGTTGCATGGCAATATATCTCAAAATGGCTATGGAAATGCCATAATATGTAGGTATGGTGGCTGTTTTGAGGAAGATATATGGTGGGTTTATGGTATCGGCGAAAGTTGTGCGGTAATAGAGAGGCTAGCAATGGTGGAAGGGTGAGAGTGTGTATAATCCATGGACTCAACATTAGTCATAAAGAACTCACATACTTATTGCAAAAATCTATTAGTTATCAAAACAAAGTAGTACGTGCATGCTCCTAGGGGGATAGATTGGTAGGAAAAGACCATCGCTCGTCCCCGACCGCTACTCATAAGGAGGACAATCAATAAATACATCATGCTTCGACTTCATCACATAACGGTTCACCATACGTGCATGCTACGGGAATCACAAACTTCAACACAAGTATTTCTCAAATTCACAACTACTCAACTAGCATGACTCTAATATCACCATCTCCATATCTCAAAACAATCATCAAGTATCAAACTTCTCATAGTAGTCAATGCACTCTATATGAAAGTTTTTATTATACCCCTCTTGGATGTCCATCATATTAGGACTAAATTCATAACCAAAGCAAATTACCATGCTGTTTAGGACTCTCAAAATAATATAAGTGACGCACGAGAGTTCATCTATTTCTATAAAATAAAACCACCAATGTGCTCTAAAAAGATATAAGTGAAGCACTAGAGCAACAACAAACTACTCTGAAAGATACAAGTGAAGATTAATGAGTAGTCGAATAATTATGCAACTATGTGAAGACTCTCTAACATTTAAGAATTTCAGATCTTGGTATTTTTTTCAAACGGAAAACAAAGTAAAAGAAAATAAAATGACGCTCCAAGCAAAACACATATCATGTGCTGAATAAAAATATAGCTCCAAGTAAAGTTACCGATGAACAAAGACGAAAGAGGGGATGCCTTCTGGGGCATCCCCAAGCTTAGGCTTTTGGTTGTCCTTGAATATTACCTTGGGGTGCCTTGGGCATCACCAAGCTTAGGCTCTTGCCACTCCTTATTTCATAGTCCATCGAATCTTTACCCAAAACGTGAAAACTTCACAACACAAAACTTAACAGAAAACTCGTAAGCTCCGTTAGCGAAAGAAAAGAAAACACCACTTCAAGGTACTGTAATTAACTCATTCTTTATTTATATTGGTGTTAAAGCTACTGTATTCCAACTTCTCTATGGTTTATAAACTCCTTTACTAGCCATAGATTCATCAAAATAAGCAAACAACGCACGAAAAACAGAATCTGTTAAAAACAGAACAGTATGTAGTAATCTGGATCAAAAATATACTTCTGGAACTCATAAAATTCTCAAATAAATTTATGGACGTGAGGAATTTATCTATTAATCATCTTCAAAAAGAATTAACTAAATAGCACTTTCCAATAAAAAATGGAAGCAATTCTCGTGAGCGCTAAAGTTTCTGTTTTTTACAGCATGATCGCAAAGACTTTCCCCAAGTCTTCCCAAAGGTTCTACTTGGCACAAACACTAATTAAAAGCATGAAACCACATCTAAACAGAGTCTAGATGAATTATTTATTACTAAACAGGAGCAAAAAGCAAGGGACAAAAATAAAATTGGGTTGCCTCCCAACAAGCACTATCGTTTAACGCCCCTAGCTAGGCATGATGATTTCAATGATGCTCACATAAAAGATAAGAATTGAAACATAAAGAGAGCATCATGAAGAATATTACTAGCACATTTAAGTATAACCCACTTCCTATGAATAGGGATTTTGTGAGCAAACAACTTATGGGAACAATAATCAACTTGCATAGGAAAGCAAAACAAGCATAACTTTGAAACTTTAAGCACATAGAGAGGAAACTTGATATTATTGCAATTCCTACAAGCATATGTTCCTCCCTCATAATAATTTTCAGTAGCATCATGAATGAATTCAACAATATAACCAGCATCTAAAGCATTATTTTCATGATCTACAAGCATATAATTTTTATTACTCTCCACATAAGCAAATTTCTTCTCATGAATAATAGTGGGAGCAAACTCAACAAAGTAACTATCATGGGATTGAAAATTGAAATCAAGATGACAAGTTTCATTGTTATCATTATTCTTTAAAGCATACGTGTCATCACAATACTCATCATAGATAGGAGGCATCCTTTCATCATAATAAATTTGCTCATCAAAACTTGGGGGACAAAAATATCGTCTTCATCAAACATAGCTTCCCCAAGCTTGTGGCTTTGCATATCATTAGCATCATGGATATTCAAGGAATTCATACTAACAACATTGCAATCATGCTCATCATTCAAAGATTTAGTGCCAAACATTCTAATGCATTCTTCTTCTAGCAATTGAGCACAATTATCGGAATCCTTATTTTCATGATAGACATTAAAAAGATGAAGCATATGAGGTACCCTTAATTCCATTTTTTGGTAGTTTTCTTTTATAGACTAAACTAGTGATAGAAACAAGAAACAAAAAGATTCGATTGCAAGATCTAAAGATATACCTTCAAGCACTCACCTCCCCAGCAACGGCGCCAGAAAAGAGCTTGATGTCTACTACACAACCTTCTTCTTATAGACGTTGTTGGGCCTCCAAATGCAGAGGTTTGTAGGAGAGTAGCAAATTTCCCTCAAGTGGATGACCTAAGGTTTATCAATCTGTGGGGGGCGTAGGATGAAGATGGTCTCTCTCAAGCAACCCTGCAACCAAATAACAAAGAGTCTCTTGTGTCCCCAACACACCCAATACAATGGTAAATTGCATAGGTGCACTAGTTCGGTGAAGAGATGGTGATACAAGTGGTATATGGATAGTAGATAATGGTTTTTGTAATCTGAAAAATATAAAAACAACAAGGTAACTAATGGTAAAAGTGAGCATAAACGGTATTGCAATGATAGGAAACAGGGCCTAGGGTTCATACTTTCACTAGTGCAAGTCCTCTCAACAATAATAACATAATTGGATCATATAACTATCCCTCAACATGCAACAAAGAGTCACTCCGAAGTCACTAATAGCGGAGAACAGACGAAGAGATTATGGTAGGGTATGAAACCACCTCAAAGTTATTCTTTCCAATCAATCCGTTGGGATATTCCTATAAGTGTCACAAACAGCCCTAGAGTTCGTACTAGAATAACACCTTAAGACGCAAATCAACCAAAACCCTAATGTCACCTAGATACTCCAATGTCACCTCAAGTATCCATGGGTTTGATTATACGATATGCATCACACAATCTCAGATTCATCTATTCAACCAACACATAGAACCTCAAAGAGTGCCCCAAAGTTTCTACCAGAGAATCACGACGAAAACGTGTGCCAACCCCTATGCATAGGTTCATGGGCGGAACCCGCAAGTTGATCACCAAAACATACATCTAGTGAATCACGTGATATCCCATTGTCACCACAGATACGCATGGCAAGACATACATCAAGTGTTCTCAAATCTTTAAAGACTCAATCCGATAAGATAACTTCAAAGGGGAAACTCAATCCATTATAAGAGAGTAGAGGGGGAGAAGAAACATAAGATCCAACTATAATAGCAAAGCTCGCGATACATCAAGATCGTGCCAAATCAAGAACACGAGAGAGAGAGAGAGAGAGAGAGAGAGATATCAAACACATAGCTACTGGTACATACCCTCAGCCCCGAGGGAGAACTACTCCCTCCTCATCATGGAGAGCGCCGGGGTGATGAAGATGGCCACCGGAGAGGGATTCCCCCTGCGGTAGGGTGCCGAAACGGGTCTAGATTGGCTTTCGGTGGCTATGGAGGCTTCTGGCGGCGGAACTCTCGATCTATTGTGTTGCCCGATCGATATAGGGTATATGGATATATATATATATATATATATATATATATAGGCGGAAGAAATACGTCAGGGGAGCCACGAGGGGCCCACGAGGGTGGAGGGCGCGCCCTAGGGGGGTGGGCGCGCCCCCCTACCTCGTGGCTCCCTCGTTTCTTTCCTGACGTGCAGTCCAAGTCCATCCGGTTGTTTTACTTCCAAAAATAACTTCTCTAGAAGGTTTCATTCCGTTTTGACTCCGTTTGATATTCCTTTTCTTCGAAACACTGAAACAAGGGAAAAAAACAGGAACTGGCACTGGGCTCTGGGTCAATAGGTTAGTCCCAAAAATAATATAAAAGTGGATAATAAAGCCCAATAATGTCCAAAACAGATAATATAATAGCATGGAACAATCAAAAATTATTGATACGTTGGAGACGTATCAAAGGTAGAAATCAAGAAAAGCATCAATTGTTGATGGTTGACAAGACCACTAGTTTCAAGTAAAAGGGCAAGGGAAAGAAAGGGAACTTTAAGAAGAATGGCAAGCAAGTTTCCACTCCCATGAAGAAGCCCAAAGCTAGTCCCAAGCCTGAAACTCAGTGCTTCTACTACAACGGAAATGGTCACTGGAAGCGGAACTTGCCCAAATACTAGGAGGATAAGAAGGATGGCAAAGTGAACAAAAATATATATGATATACATGTTATTGATGTGTACTTTACTAGTGTTCATAGTAGCCCCTGGGTATTTGATACGGGTTCAGTTGCTATGATTAGTAACTCAAAACAGGAGTTATAGAATGAACAAGGACTAGTTGAGGGCGAGGTGACGATGTGTGTTGGAAATGATTCCAAGGTTGACAAGATCACCGTCGCATACTCCCTCTACCTTCGAGATTAGTATTGGAACTAAATAAATGTTATTTGGTGTTTACGTTGAGCATAAATATGATTGGATCATATGTTGGGGGACGCAGTATTTCAAAAAAATTCCTATGCACACGCAAGATCCATCTTGGAGATGCATAGAAACGAGAGAGGAGAGTGTGTCCACGTACCATCGAAGACCGAAAGCGGAAGCATTAAGTAACGCGGTTGATGTAGTCGAACGTTTTGCGATCCAACCGATCAAGTACCGAACACACGGCACCCCCGTGATCTGCACAAGTTCAGCTCGGTGACGTCCCTCGTACTCTTGATCCAGCTAAGGCCGAGGGAGAGTTTCGTCAGCACGATGACGTGATGATGGTGATGATGAAGTTACCGACGCAGGGCTTCACCTAAGCACTACAACGATATGACCGAGGTGGAAATCTGTGGAGGGGGGGCACCGCACATGGCTAAGACAACTGTCAACTTGTGTGTCTATGGGGTGCCCCCTCCCTCATATATAATGGAGTGGAGGAGGGGAGGGTCGGCCTCTCTATGGCACGCCCCAAGGGGGATTCCTACTCCTAGTAGGAGTAGGTTTCCCCCCTTCCCAAGTTAGAGTAGGAGAAGAAGGAAAACGAGAAGGAGAGAAGGAAAGGGGGGCCCACCCCCTCCCCAATTCCGATTGGGCTTGGGGGGCGTGCCCCCCACTTGGCCGCCTCCTTCTCTCTCCCACCATGGCCCATTAAGGCCCATTGACTCCCCGGGGGGGTTTCGGTAACCCCTCGGTACTCCGGTAATTGCCCGAACTTATCCAAAACCATTTCGGTGTCCAAACATAGCCTTCCAATATATCAATCTTTATGTCTCAACCATTTCGAGACTCCTCGTCATGTCCGTGATCACATCCGGGACTCCACACTACCTTCGGTACATCAAAACACATAAACTCATAATATTGATCGTCATCGAACATTAAGCATGCGGACCCTACGGGTTCGAGAACTATGTAGAACTACGGGTCTCCCACTTGCACTAGAGTCAATAATCTAGATTACATAGTAATGATTCTAACACCCATGGAGTCTTGGTGCTAATCATGTTTTGCTTGTGAGAGAGGCTTACTCAACGGGTCTGCAACATTCAGATCCGTATGTATCTTGCAAATCTCTATGTCTCCCTCCTTGACTTGATCGTAGATGGAATTGAAGTGTCTCTTGATGTGCTTCGTTCTCTTGTGAAATCTGGATTCCTTTGCCAAGGCAATTGCACCAGTATTGTCACAAAAGATTTTCATTGGACCTGATGCACTAGGTATGACACCCAGATCATATATGAACTCCTTCATCCAGACTCCTTCATTTGCTGCTTCCGAAGCAGCTATGTACTGCGCTTGGCACGTAGATCCCGCCATGACGCTCTGCTTGGAACTGCACCAACTAACAGCTCCACCATTCAATAAAAATACATATCCGGTTTGTGACTTACAATCATCTGGATCAGTGTCAAAGCTTGCATCAACGTAACCGTTTATGATGAGCTCTTTGTCACCTCCATAAACGAGAAACATATCCTTAGTCCTTTTCAGGTATTTCAGGATGTTCTTGACCGTTGTCCAATGATCCACTCCTGGATTAATTTGGTTCCTCCCTGCTAAACTAATAGCAAGGCACACATCAGGTCTGGTACACAGCATTGCATACATGATAGAACCTATGGCTGAAACATAGGGAATGACTTTCATTTTCTCTCTATCTTCTGTAGTGGTCGGGCATTGAGTCTGACTCAACTTCACACCTTGTAACACAGACAAGAACCCTTTCTTTGCTTGATCCATTTTGAACTTCTTCAAAACATTATCAAGGTAAGGGATTTGTGAAAGTCCAATTAAGCATCCTGATATATCTCTATAGATCTTGATGCCCAATATATAAGCAGCTTCACCGAGATCTTCCATTGAAAAATTCTTATTCAAGTATCCTTTTATGCTATTCAGAAATTCAGTATCATTTCTGATTAACAATATGTCATCCACATATAATATCGGAAATGCTACAGAGCTCCCACTCACTTTGTTGTAAATACAGGCTTCTCCAAAAGTGTGTATAAAACCATATGCTATGATCACACTATCAAAGCATATATTCCAACTCCGAGATGCTTCCAACAGTCCATAAATGGATCGCTGGAGCTTACACACTTTGTTAGCACCTTTTGGATCGACAAAACCTTTTGGTTGCATCATATACAACTCTTCTTTAAGATATCCATTAAGGAATGCAGTTTTGACATCCATTTGCCAAATCTCATAATCATAAAATGTGGCAATTGCTAACATGATTCAGACGGACTTAAGCATTGCTACGGGTGAGAAGGTCTCATCGTAGTCAACTCCTTGAACTTGTCAAAAACCTTTCGAAACTAGTCGAGCTTTGTAGACAGTAACATTACCGTCAGCGTCAGCCTTCTTCTTGAAGATCCATTTATTCTCTATGGCTTGCCGGTTATCGGGAAAGTCAACCAAAGTCCATACTTTGTTCTCATACATGGATGCCATCTCAGATTTCATGGCCTCAAGCCATTTTGCAGAATCTGGGCTCATCATCGCTTCCTCATAGTTCGTAGGTTCGTCATGGTCAAGTAACATGACTTCCAGAACAGGATTACCGTACCACTCTCGTGCGGATCTTACTCGGGTTGACCTACGAGGTTCGGTAGTAACTTGATCAGAAGTTTCATGATCATCATCACAACTTCCTCACTAATTGGTGTAGGAATCACTGGAACTGATTTCTGTGATGAACTACTTTACAATAAGGGAGCAGGTACAATTACCTCATCAAGTTCTACTTTCCTCTCACTCACTTCTTTAGAGAGAAACTCCTTCCCTAGAAAGGATCCATTCTTAGCAACGAGTATCTTGCCTTTGGATCTGTGATCGAAGTGTACCCAACAGTCTCTTTTGGGTATCCTATGAAGACACATTTCTCCGATTTGGGTTCGAGATTATCAGGTTGAAGCTTTTTCACATAAGCATCACAACCCCAAACTTTAACACTACAAAAAAAAGACACATTCGTGACATTTTGGGCCGAACGAAAAAAAATTCGGTCATACATATGACACTTCTATGACGATAATTGTGACAAAACCCGGTATCATCATAGATGTGGTGGGCTCCTACTTCATGACAGAAAATGGGCTTTTCGTCCTGGGCGGGCCGGAGACGCGGCTGCATGACATTCTTTGGGCCGTCCATGATGGAAAAAACCGTGGTAGAAGTGAGGGGGAGGAAAATTTCGGGGAGTTCCCGGTTACGGTGGGAGGTCGGGGGCCGAGCGATGCGCGCTTCTCTCGTACACGTACGCACGTGTGTGCGAGGCGTTGGCTCTAACTGAACCCGAGTGAGGCGTTGGGCTCTAACTGAACCCGAGCGATTGCACTACAGGCTACGCGTTACTGAACCCGAGCGATCGATCGATGGCTGTTAACTGAACCCGATCGAGCGATTCCTTCGCTACTGCTGCTAACTGAAGCCAATCGATTGGATGAACAGTGAGCGTTGCGGGGGTTTGGATGAACAGTGAGCGGTGGCGTTGCCTCTGGATGAACAGGACCCCGTGGTGTGGTGAAGGGCTGGATGAATAGTAGACGGTGGAGGGGTGCCCGTGGAGGGGTGGATGAACAGGACCCCGTGGTGTGGAGGGCTGGATGAACAATAGACGGTGGAGGGGTGCCCGTGGAGGGGTGGTTGAATAGGACCCCGTGGTGTGGAGGGCTGGATGAACAGTAGACGGTGGAGGGGTGCCCGTGGAGGGGTGGTTGAACAGAACCCCGTGGTGTGGAGGGCTAGATGAATAGTAGACAGTGGAGGGGTTGTTGAACAGTAGCCTGTGGAGTAGCGCGCGGTGGAGGCTGGATGAACAGGAGCTCGTGGAGGCTGGATGAACAGGAGCCCGTGGAGGCTGGATGAACAGGAGCCTATGGAGGCTGGAGGAGGTCGGCGGTGGAGATGAACAGTATCTCGTGGAGTCTCGTTTTGCGGTATGCCACACCCCTCCCGATGAACAGGACCCCCATTTCGACCGTAGCGCTCCAACACAAGTCCGTTTTGTCCGTTTTGCGGTACGCCACACCCCTCCCGATCAACAGGACCCCCGTTTCGACCGTAGGAGGTCCGCTTCCTCCGTTTTGCGGTACGCCAGACCCCTCCCGATGAACAGGATCCCGTTTAGAACGTGGCCGGTCGAACACAAGGCCATTTCCTCCGTTCTGCGGTACGCCAGGCCTCGTTTCCATCGCCTGATCCGTCCAAGCCCTCCCGATGAACACGACGCATTCCGTTGCCTCCCCATGAACACGACGCATTCCATTGCCTCCCCATGAACACGATGACGATGTTGTTTCTCCGTTTCGACCCAGCCATGTACACGAGCCCTGACCGTACGTATGCGCGAGTAGGCGTTCGAGACCCCGCCTGTATGTACACATATGTGGCCGTATTTTCTTTCTTGCACCCTGGCCACTGTACGTACATGTACATGCTACGTGTGCGCCTCTACTACGACACGTGCGCGCCTCTACATCGACCAGTATATATGTACGTACACGTTCACGACCAGAATGACAACGCTACGTACGCTTCGACCAGGTGGGTCCCGACTGTCAGGCACTTCCTTGCGTGTGAAGATGTAGCTGGTGGGTCCCAGCAGTCAGGGGGTGAAATACGGTGGCCCATCCGGTGGGTCCCCGCTGTCAGGTGGAGGAATAATTATTTTGCACGTAATAAGGCACCTATCTGACCCACTGACGAGCTAACACGTGTTTCGTCCGGCCAATAAGAATTTTACACGTGGAAATTTCCCATTGGTCGGTGCTGTTAACGGGTTATCGGATCCAAAACCCGACCCGATAGCTTAACGGCTTTCCATTACGGTGGATGCCACGTGTCGGTCACCCTTGACGAAAGCACTTCTGTGGCGCGCGATTTATCGTTATGGAAGTGGACACTTCCGTGATGATAATTTTGCTAATGTCATGGAACACTTCTACGACAGCACAGGTATGACTATCTTGACTCTATCATAAATTTGTCATGGATGTACATGCATGACAAAAAACGCGACCTACTGTGACAAACATGTATCATCACGGAAGTGTATTTTTTTGTAGTGTAAGAAATGACAACTTGGGTTTCTTGCCAAACCACAGTTCATAAGGTGTCATCTCAACGGATTTCGATGGTGCTCTATTTAACGTGAATGCAGCCGTCTCTAAAGCATAACCCCAAAATGATAGAGGTAAATCAGTAAGAGACATCATAGATTGCACCAAATATCTAATAAAGTGCGGTTACGACGTTCGGACACACCATTACACTGTGGTGTTCCAGGTGGCGTGAGTTGCGAAACTATTCCGCATTGTTTCAAATGAAGACCAAACTCATAACTCAAATATTCTCCTCCACAATTAGATCGTAGAAACTTTATTTTCTTGTTACGATGATTTTCCACTTCACTCGGAAATTCTTTGAACTTTTCAAATGTTTCAGACTTATGTTTCATCAAGTAGATATACCCATATCTGCTCAAATCATCTGTGAAGGTCAGAAAAAGAATGATACCCGCCACGAGCATCAACACTCATCGGACCGCATACATCAGTATGTATTATTTCCAATAAGTCTGTTGCTCGTTCCATTGTTCCGGAGAACGGAGTCTTAGTCATCTTGCCCATGAGGCATGGTTCGCAAGCATCAAGTGATTCCAACAGTCCATCAGCATGGAGTTTCTTCATGCGCTTTACACCAATATGACCTAAACGGCAGCGCCACAAATAAGTTGCACTATCATTATTAAACTTATATCTTTTAGCTTCAATACTATGAATATGTGTATTACTACTATCAAGATTTATTAAAAATAGACCACTCATGAAGGGTGCATGACCATAAAAGATATTACTCATATAAATAGAACAACCATTATTCTCTGATTTAAATGAATAACCATCTCACATCAAACAAGATCAAGATATAATGTTCATGCTTAACGCTGGCACCAAATAACAATTATTCAGGTCTAAAACTAATCCCGAAGGTAGATGTAGAGGTAGCGTGCCGACAGTGATCACATCGACGTTGGAACCATTTCCCACGCGCATCGTCACCACATCCTTAGCCAATCTTCACTTAATCTGTAGCCCGTGTTTCGAGTTGCAAATATTAGCAACAGAATCAGTATCAAATACCCAGACGCTACTGCGAGCATTAATAAGGTACACATCAATAACATGTATATCAAATATACCTTTCACTTTGCCATCCTTCTTATCCGCCAAATACTTGGGGCAGTACCGCTTCAAGTGACCAGTCCCTTTGCAGTAGAAGCACTCAGTCTCTGGCTTAGGTCCAGACTTGGGCTTCTTCACTTGAGCAACAAATTGCTTGATGTTCTTCTTGAAGTTCCCCTTCTTCCCTTTGCCCTTCTTCTTGAAACTGGTGGTCTTGTTGACCATCAACACTTGATGCTCCTTCTTGATTTCTACCTCCGTACCCTTTAGCATTGCGAAGAGCTCGGGAATTGTCTTATCCATCCCTTGCATATTATAGTTCATCATGAAGCTCTTGTAGCTTGGTGGCAGTGATTGAAGAACTCTGTCAATGACACTATCATCAGGAAGATTAACTCCCAGCTAAGTCAAGTGGTTGTGGTACCTAGACATTCTAAGTATATGTTCACTGACAAAACTATTCTCCTCCATTTTGCAGCTGTAGAACTTATTGGAGACATCATATCTCTCAATCCGGGCATTTGCTTGAAATATTAACTTCAACTCCTGGAACATCTCATATGCTCCATGACGTTCAAAACATCATTGAAGTCTCGGTTCTAAGCTGTAAAGGATGGCACACTGAGCTATCGAGTAGTCATCAGCTTTGCTTTGCCAGACGTTCTTAACGTTGTCAGCAGCATCAGCAGCAGGCTTGTCACCCAGCGGTGCTTCCAGAACTTAATTCTTCTATGCAGCAATGAGGATAATCCTCAAATTACAGACCCAGTCCGTGTAATTGCTACCATCATCTTTCAACTTAGCTTTCTCTAGGAACGCATTAAAATTCAATGGAACAACAACACGGGCCATTTATCTACAACAACATAGACATGCAAAATACTATCAGGTGCTAAGTTCATGATAAATTAAAGTTCAATTTAATCATATTACTTAAGAATTCCCATTTAGATAGACATCCCTCTAATCACCTAAGTGATCATGTGATCCATATCAACTAAACCATGTCCGATCATCATGTGAGATGGAGTAGTTTTCAATGGTGAACATCACTATGTTGATCATATCTACCATATGATTCACGCTCGACCTTTTGGTCTCAGTGTTCCAAGGCCATATCTGCATATGCTAGGCTCATCAAGTTTAACCTGAGTATTCTGCTCGTGCAAAACTGGCTTGCACCCGTTGTATGTGAACGTAGAGCTTATCATACCTGATCATCACGTGGTGTCTCGACACGATGAACTGTAGCAACGGTGCATACTCAGGGGGAACACTTGTACCTTGAAATTTAGTGAGAGATCATCTTATAATGCTACCGCCGTACTAAGCAAAATAAGATACATAAAGGATAAACATCACATGCAATCAAATAAGTGATATGATATGGCCATCATCATCTTGTGCCTTTTGATCTCCATCTCCAAAGCACCGTTATGATCACCATCGTCACCGGCTTGACACCTTGATCTCCATCGAAGCATCGTTGTCGTCTCGCCAACTATTGCTTCTACGAATATCGCTAGCACTTAGTGATAAAGTAAAGCAATTACATGGCGATTGCATTTCATACAATAAAGCGACAACCATATGGCTCCTGCCAGTTGCCAATAACAGTGTTACAAAACATGATCATCTCATACAACAATTTAATAATCATGTCTTGACCATATCACATCACAACATGCCCTACAAAAACAAGTTAGACGTCCTCTACTTTGTTGTTGCAAGTTTTAAGTGGCTGCTACGGGCTTCCAGCAAGAATCGTTCTTACCTACACATCAAAACCACAATGTAGAATAGTGATTGCTTTTTGATCTTCAGATAGAACCATGTTCATTGAAACCGATTCAACTAAAGTTGGAGAAACAGACACCCACTAGCCACCTGTGTGCGAAGCACGTCGGTAGAACCAGTCTCGCGTAAGCGTACACGTAATGTCGGTTTGATCTGCTTCATCCAACAATACCGTTGAATCAAGAATCAACTAGTGACGGCAAGCAATATGTATATACCCATGCCCACAACTCATTTGTGTTCTACTCGTGCATATAACATCTACGCATAGACCTGGCTCTGATGCCACTATTGGGGAACGCAGTATTTCAAAAAATTCCTACGCACACGCAAGATCCATCTTGGTGATGCATAGCAACGAGAGGGGAGAGTGTGTCCACGTACCCTCGTAGACCGAAAGCGGAAGTGTTAAGTAACGCGGTTGATCTAGTCGAACGTCTTCGCGATCCAACCGATCAAGTACCAAACACACGGCACCTCCGCGTTCTGCACACGTTCAGCTCGATGACTCCCCTCGTACTCTTTATCCAGTTGAGGCCGAGGGGGAGTTTCGTCAGCACAACGGCGTGATGACGGTGATGATGAAGTTACTGACGCAGGGCTTCTCCTAAGCACTACAACGATATGACCAAGGTGGAAATCTGTGGAGGGGGCACCGCACACGGCTAAGACAACTGCCAACTTGTGTGCCTATGGGGTGCCCCCCTCCCCCGTATATAAAGGAGTGGAGGAGGGGAGGGCCTTCCCTCTCTATGGCGCGCCCCAAGGGGGATTCCTACTGCTAGTAGGAGTAGGTTTCCCCCCTTCCCTAGTTGGAGTAGGAGAAGAAGGAAAAAGGAGAAGGATAGAAGGAAAGGGGGGCCAGGCCCCTCCCCAATTTGGATTGGGCTTGGGGGGCACCCCCCACTTGGCCACCTCCTTCCCTCTCCCACCATGGCCCATTAAGGCCCATTGACTCCCCGGGATGTTTCGGTAACCCCCCGGTACTCCGGTAATTGCCCGAACTTATCCGAAACCATTCTGGTGTCCAAACATAGCCTTCCAATATATCAATCTTTATGTCTCGACCATTTCGAGACTCCTTGTCATGTCCGTGATCACATTCGGGACTCTGAACTACCTTCGGTACATCAAAACACATAAACTCGTAATACCGATCGTCATCGAACGTTAAGCGTGCGGACCCTACGGGTTCGAGAACTATGTAGACATGACCGAGACTCACTTCCGGTCAATAACCAATAGCGGAACCTGGATGCTCATATTGGTTCCTACATATTCTACAAAGATCTTTATCGGTCAAACCGCATAACAACATACATTGTTCCCTTTGTCATCGGTATGTTACTTGCCCGAGATTCGATCGTCAGTATCTCAATACCTAGTTCAATCTCGTTACCGGCAAGTCTATTTACTTGTTCCATAATGCAACATCCCGCAACTAACTCATTAGTCACATTGCTTGCAAGGCTTATGCTGATGTGCATTACCGAGAGGGCCCAGAGATACCTCTCCAATACACAGAGTGACAAATCTTCTCGATCTATGCCAACTCAACAAACACTATTGGATACACCTGTAGAGCATCTTTATAGTCACCCAGTTACGTTGTGACGTTTGATAGAACACTAAGTGTTCCTCCAGTATTCGGGAGTTGCATAATCTCATAGTCATAGGAACATGTATAAGTCATGAAGAAAGCAATAGCAACAAACTAAACGATCATAGTGCTAAGCTAACGGATGGGTCAAGTCAATCACATCATTCTCTAATGATGTGATCCTGTTCATCAAATGAAAACTCATGTCTATGGTTAGGAAACTTAACCATATTTTGATTAATGAGCTAGTCAAGTAGGGCATACTAGTGACACTCTGTTTGTCTATGTATTCACACATGTACTAAGTTTCTGGTAAATACAATTCTAGCATGAATAATAAACATTTATCATGATATAAGGAAATATAAATAACAACTTTATTATTGCCTCCAGGGCATATTTCCTTCAGTTTATCACGATACGGTTATTCACGTCAGAAAATAATTGTTGTTCTGCTTACAT
Source organism: Triticum aestivum (assembly GCF_018294505.1). NCBI lineage: Eukaryota > Viridiplantae > Streptophyta > Magnoliopsida > Poales > Poaceae > Triticum > Triticum aestivum. The sequence continues at coordinate 203,375,729 of NC_057800.1, read as the reverse complement.
GAATAAAACCTTCTATGGTCTTACATCCAATGTAAATGGTTTACTGAATCTCGATCACAGTGATACACATAATATTGATGCCAAAAGATGCAAAGTTAATAATGATAGTACAACTTATTTGTGGCACTGCCGTTTAGGTCATATTGATGTAAAGCACATGAAGAAACTCCATGCTGATGGGCTTTTGGAATCACTTGATTATGAATCACTTGATACTTGCGAACCGTGCCTCATGGGCAAGATGACTAAAACTCCATTCTCTGGAACAATGGAGTGAGCCACTGACTTATTGGAAATAAGACATACCGACGTATGCAGTCCGATGAGTGTTGAGACTCGTGGTGGGCATCGTTATTTTCTAACCTTCATAGTTGATTTGAGCAGATATAGGAATATCTACTTAGTGAAACACAAGTCTGAATCATTTTGAAAAGCTCAAAGAATTTCAGAGTGAAGTGGAGAATCATCGTAACAAGAAAATAAAGTTTTTGTGATGTGATCGCAGAGGCGAATATTTGAGTTATGAGTTTTGGCCTTCATTTAAAACAATGTGGAATAGTTTCACAACTCACGCCACCTGGAACACCACAGCGTAATGGTGTGTTCGAACGTCGTAACCGTACTATATTGGATATGGTGCAATCTATGATGTCTCTTACCGATTTACCACTACCGTTTTGGGGTTATGCATTAGAGACAGTTGCATTCATGTTAAATAGGGCACCATCTAAATCCATTGAGACGACACCATATGAATTGTGGTTTGGCAAGAAACCTAAGTTTTCATTCCTTAAAGTTTGGGGCTGCGATGCTTATGTGAAAAAGCTTCAACCTGATAAGCTCGAACCCAATTCGAAGAAATGTGTCTTCATAGGATACCCAAAGGAGACTGTTGGGTACACCTTCTATCACAAATCCGAAGGCAAGATATTCGTTGCTAACAATGGATCCTTTCTAGAGAAGGAGTTTCTCTCGAAAGAAGTGAGTGGGAGGAAAGTAGAACTTGATGAGGTAGTTGTACCTTCTCATGAATTGGAAGAAAAGGTTCATCACAGAAATCAGTTCCAGTGATTCCTACACCAATTAGTGAGGAAGTTAGTAATGATGATCATGAAACTTCAGATCAAGTTACTACCAAACCTTGTAGGTCAACCAGATTACGATCCGCACTAGAGTGGTACGGTAATCCTGTTCTGGAAGTCATGTTACTAGACCATGATGAACCTACGAACTATAAGGAAGCGATGATGATCCCCGATTCTGACGGTTGGCTTGAGGCCATGAAATCTGAGATAGAATCCATGTATGAGAACAAAAGTGTGGACTTTGGTGGACTTGCCCAATGATCGGCAAGCCTTTGAGAATAAATGGATATTCAAGAGGAAGACAGACGCTGGTAGTAGTGTTACTATCTACAAAGCTCGACTTGTCGAAAAGGGTTTTTGACAAGTTCAAGGTGTTGACTACGATGAGATTTTCTCACTCGTCTCGATGCTTAAAGTCTGTCCGAATCATGTTAGCAATTACCACATTTTATGAAATCTGACAAATGGATGTCAAAATTGCATTCCTTAATGGATTTATTAAAGAAGAGTTGTACATGATACAACAAGAAGGTTTTGTCAATCCTAAAGGTGCTAACAAAAATGTGCAAGCTCCAGCAATCCATCTATGGACTGGTGCAAGCATCTCAGAGTTGGAATATATGCTTTGATGAGTTGATCAAAGCATATAGTTTTATACAGACTTGTGGTGTAGCCTGTATTTACAAGAAAGTGAGTGGGAGCACTACAGCCTTTCTGATAAGTATATGTGAATGACATATTGTTGATCAGAAATGATGTAGAATTTTCTGGAAAGCATAAAGGAGTGTTTGAAAGGAGTTTTTCAAAGAAAGACCTCGGTGAAGCTGCTTACATATTGAGCATAAAGATCTATAGAGATAGATCAAGACGCTTGATAAGTTTTTTCAATGAGTACATACCTTGACAATATTTTGAAATAGTTCAAAATGGAATAGTCAAAAGAAGGAGTTATTGCCTGTGTTGCAAGGTGTGAAGTTGAGTAAAGACTCAAAACCCAACCACAGCAAAAAATAGAAAGAGAATGAAAAGTCATTCCCTATGCTTCAGTCATAGGTTCTATAAAGTATGTTATGCCGTGTACCAGACCTATTGTGTACCTCACCATGAGTTTGGCAAGAGGGTACAATAGTGATCCAGGAGTGGATCACTGGACAACGGTCAAAGTTATCCTTAGTAGAATAAGGATATGTTTCTCGGTTATGGAGGTGCCAAAAAGTTCGTCGTAAAGGGTTACGTCGATGCAAGCTTTGACACTGATTCGGATGACTCTAAGTCTCAATCTGGATACATATTGAAAGTGGGAGCAATTAGCTAGAGTAGCTCCATGCAGAGCATTGTAGACATAGAAATTTGCAAAACACATACGGATCTGAATGTGGCAGACCCATTGACTAAACTTCTCTCATAAGCAAAACATGATCACACCTTAGTACTCTTTGGGTGTTAATCACATGGCGATGTGAACTAGATTATTGACTCTAGTAAACCTTTTTGGTGTTGGTCACATGGCGATGTGAACTATAGAGTGTTAAATCACATGACGATGTGAACTATTGGTGTTAAATCACATGGTGATGTGAACTAGATTATTGACTCTAGTGCAAGTGGGAGACTGAAGGAAATATGCCCTAGAGGCAATAATAAAGTTGTTATTTATATTTCCTTATATCATGATAAATGTTTAATATTCATGCTAGAATTGTATTAACCGGAAACTTGATACATGTGTGGATACATAGACAAAACAGAGTGTCCCTGGTATGCCTCTACTTGACTAGCTCATTAACCAAAGATGGTTAAGTTTCCTGACCATAGACATGTGTTGTCATTTAATGAACAGGATCACATCATTAGAGAATGATATGATGGACAAGACCCATCCGTTAGCTTAGCATAATGATCGTTTAGTTTTATTGCTATTGCTTTCTTCATGACTTATACATGTTCCTCTGACTATGAGATTATGTAACTCCCAAATACCGGAGGAACACCTTGTGTGCTATCAAACGTCACAACGTATCTGGGTGATTATAAAGATACTCTACAGGTGTCTCCGATGGTGTTTGTTGAGTTGGAATAGATCGATATTAGGATTTGTCACTTCGTGTATCGGAGAGGTATCTCTGGGCCCTCTCGATAATGCACATCACTATGAGCCTTGCAAGCAATGTGCCTAATGAGTTAGCCATGGGATGATGCATTATGGAACGAGTAAAGAGACTTGCCGGTAATGAGATTGAACTAGGTATGATGATATCGATGATCGAATCTCAGGCAAGTAACATACCGATGACAAAGGGAACAATGTATATTGGTTATTGACCGGAGATGTGTCTCGGTCATGTCTACATAGTTCTCGAACCCGTAGGGTCTGCACGCTTAACATTCGATGACGATTTATATTATGAGTTATGTGATTTGATGACCAAAGTTTGTTCAGAGTCCCAGATGAGATCATGGACATGATGAGGAGTCTCGAAATGGTCGAGAGGTAAAGATTCATATATTGGAAGGCTATATTCGGACATCGGAATGGTTCTGAGTGATTCGGGTATTTTTTGGAGTACCGGAGAGTTACAGGATTTCAACGGGGGAAGTTAATGGGCATTATTGGGCTTTAGTGGAGAGAGGGAAGAAGGGCCACGAGGTGGCGCACACCTCCCCCTGCCCAAACCGAATTGGACAAGGGGTGGGGGCACGGCCCCCCCTTTCCTTCTCCCTCTCCTTCCTTTCCTTCTTTCCTACTCCGAAAAGGAAAGGGAATCCTACTAGGACTTGGGAGTCCTAGTAGGACTCCCTACACTTGGCGCGCCCCTAGGAGGGCCGGCCTCTCTCCCTCCCTCCTTTATATACGTGGGCAGGGGGCACCCCAAAGGCACACCAAGTCTTCTCTTAGTCGTGTGCGGTGCCCCCTCCATAGTTACACACCTCGGTCATATCGTCGTAGTGCTTAGCCGAAGCCCTGTGCCAGTAACTTCATCATCACCGTCGCCACGCCGTCATGCTGACAAAACTCCCCCTCGTCCTCAACTAGATCAAGTCGAGGGACGTCATCGTACTGAACGTGTGCTGAACATGGAGGTGCCGTACGTTTGGTACTTGGATCAGTTGGATCGTGAAGATGTTCGACTACATCAACCGCGTTACTAAACGCTTCCGCTTTCGGTCTACGAGGGTACGTAGACACACTCTCCCCCTCTCATTGCTATGCATCTCCTAGAAAGATCTTGCGTGATCGTAGGAATTTTTTTAAATACTGCGTTCCCCAACAGCGCCCACAACCGATAAGCTCGGCCAATTGGACTGAAATTGAAGTTCCAGTTGTAGTCGACCTGACCATGGAGGTTTTAGTGATCACCCCCGACTAGACGGTGCCATATATTGCATATTTTCTCACGCGGGAGCTCCCCAAAGATGAAGATGAGGCCCGCCAGATCGTTCATCGATCGAAAGCCTTCACGGTGATAAGTGGACAACTTTACAGAGAGTGTTACTAGAGTTGCTCAGCTTTGCATTTCTCCAGAAGAAGGTCGAATGATCTTAAATGAAACCCACTCGGGGACTTGTGGTCACCATGCGTCCTCTCATACCATAGTGGCCAAAGCATACCGAGCAAGGTTCTACTGGCTGCATGGAAATGAGATGGCTAAAGATATAGTTGACAAGTGCGAAGGCTGACAGTTCTATTCGAACATGTCTCACAAGCCTGCATCTGCTTTGAAGACTATTCCACTCATCTGGCTGTTTGCAGTTTGGGGGTTGGACATGGTTGGACCTTTCAAGACTGGCAGAAGTGGTTTCACTCACTTGCTCGTGGCAGTCGACAAATTCACCAAATGGATCGAAGCCATGCCTATCAAGAATCTTGATTCAAGCACTACCATTAGTTTCATCAGAGAGCTGATATTCAGATATGGAGTCCCTCACAACTTTATCACAGATAATGGCTCCAACTTTGATTTTGATGAGTTCAGGGTGTTTTGTGCTTCCCAAGGCACTCGGGTCAATTACGCATCTGTTGCGCACCCGCGGTCGAATGGAGAAGCAGAAAGGGTGAATGGTTTGATCCTTCAAGGGATGAAACCCCGACTGATGTGCGATCTCAAGCATGTTGCTGGTGCGTGGGTGACTGAATTGCCATCTGTCCTATGGGGGCTGAGAACAACTCCCAACCGGCCGACTGACTGAACTCCTTTCTTCATGGTGTATGGTGTTGAAGCTGTACTTCCGAGTGACTTGCTGCACAACACCCCCCGAGTGGAACTCTTCTCAGAAGCTGAAGCAGAACAGGCGCGCCAAGACGCAGTTGATCTCCTATAGGAAGAATGAGAGATGGCTCTAATTTCGTCGACCATCTATCAACAAGACATGCGTCAATTCCATGCCCGAAATGTCGGAGGTCGAGCATTTCAGGAAGGAGACCTTGTGCTCCGAGTGCACCAGAAACAACCTCACAAGCTCGCTCCGGCTTGGGAAGGTCCCTTCATCATCACCAAGGTGCTCCACAACGGGGCGTATCACCTGTACAACATAGCCAAGAAAGAAGACGAGCCACGCTTGTGGAACGCGGAGCTGCTCCGCCGTTTTTATACCTAAACACTCGGATCAATGAGTTGTAATAAGAACCCTTCAGTTTGCTTATCAAAGACAAGGTTTTTGCAGTATCTTAACGATTGTTACCTTTCAGACATATGTGTTCAAATCCCCCGGTGGGTGGCTTAGCCGCGAACCCAATTCGCCTAAGTTTCAAAAACTACTCCAAGTGAAGAGCAACCCTCTCGCTCGGGGGCTTAGCTGCGAACCCGATTCGCCTAAGTTTCAAAAACTACTCCGAGTGGAGAGCAATCCTCCCAGTCGGAGGCTTATCTACGACCCCAAACTCGCCTAAGTTACAAAACTACTCCGAGTGAAGAGCAATCCTCTCACTCTGGGGCTTAGCTGCGAACCCGATTCACCCAAGTTTCAAAAACTACTCCGAGTGGAGAGCAATCCTCCCACTCAGAGGCTTAGCTGCGACCCCGAACTCGCCTAAGTTACAAAACTACTCCGAGTGAAGAGCAACCCTCTCACTCGGGGGCTTAGATGTGAACCCGATTTTCCTAAGTTTCAAAAACTACTTCAAGTGGAGAGCAATCCTCCCACTCGGAGGCTTAGCTACAACCCCAAACTCGCCTAAGTTACAAAACTACTGAGCAACCCTCTCACTCGGGGGCTTACCTGCGAACCCGATTCGCCTAAGTTTCAAAAACTACTCCGAGTGGAGAGCAATCCTCCCACTCGGAGGCTTAGCTGCGACCCCGAACTCGCCTAAATTACAAAACTACTCTGAGTGAAGAGCAACCCTCTCACTCGCGGACTTAGTTGCGAACCCGATTCGCCTAAGTTACAAAAACTACTCCGAGTGGAGAGCAACCCTCTCACTCGGGGACTTAGCTGCGACTTGATAACCCACAAGTATAGGGGATTGCAACAGTTTTCAATAAGTAAGAGTGTTGAACCCAACGAGGAGCTAAAGGTAGAACAAATATTCCCTCAAGTTCTATCGACCACCGATACAACTCTATGCATGCTTGATGTTCGCTTTACCTAGAACAAGTATGAAACTAGAAGTATTTTGTAGGTGTTGTTGGATAGGGTTGCAAGGTAATAAAGAGCATGTAAATAAAAAGTAGGGGTTGTTTAGATAAGGACACAACTAAGTTAGTTTTAGTAAAGAGCTTTTTGTCACGAGAAAGTTATTTGTCCCTATGCAATTGATAACTAGACCGGTAATCATTATTGCAATTTTATTTGAGGGAGAGGCATAAGCTAACATACTTTCTCTACTTGGATCATATGCACTTATGATTGGAACTCTAGCAAGCACCCGCAACTACTAAAGATCATTAAGGTAGAACCCAACCATAGCATTAAAGTATCAAGTCCTCTTTATCTCATACGCAAACAACCTACTTACTCGGGTTTGTGCTTCTGTCACCCATGCCGACCACCATAAGCAAATCATGAACATATTGCAAACCCTACAGCGGGAATCCCTCATGCTTGCGCGACACGGAGAGCACCATAGGACATCACCAATAATAAAACATGATATTCAAACCAATCACGATCATCAATTAACCCATAGGACAAAACGGATCTACTCAAACATCATAGGATAACCATACATCATTGGGAGATAATATATAGCGTTGAGCACCATGTTTAAGTAGAGATTACAGCAGGTAAAAGAGGGGTTACACCGCTGCATAGATGGGGGAAGAGTTGGTGATGATGGCGGTGAAGTTGTTGGTGAAGATTGCGGTGATGATGATGGCCCACAGTGGCACTCTGGCGCCACCGGAAGCGAGGGGGAGAGGGGCCCCCTCCTTCTTATTCTTCCTTGACCACCTCCCTAGATGGGAGAAGGGTTTCCCCTCTGGTTCTTGGTCTCCATTGAGTGGGAGGGGCGAGATCCCCTCCGAGATTGGATCTGTCTCTCTGTCTCTCTCTGTTTCTGCGTTCTCAGATTCTGCCCTTTCACCGTTTCTTATATTCCCGGAGATCCGTAACTCCGATTGGGCTGAAATTTTAACAGGATCTATATCCGGATATTAGCTTTATTGCGGCGAAAGGAGGGCATCAACCGCCTTACGGGGTGGCCACGAGGGTCAGGGGTGCGCCCCCCTGCCTTGTGGCCCCCTCGGGCATCGTCTCGCGTGGATTTTTCTTCCCAAAAATCACATATATTCCAAAAAAATCTCCGTCAGTTTTTATCCCATTTGGACTCTGTTTGATATGGATTTACTGCGAAACAAAAACATGCAACAAACAGGAACTGGCACTGGGCACTGGATCAATATGTTAGTCCCAAAAATATTTTAAAAAGTTGCCAAAAGTATATGAAAGTTGTATAATATTGGCATGGAACAATCAAAAATTATAGATATGACGGAGACGTATCAACATCCCCAAGCATAATTCCTGCTCGTCCTCGAGTAGGTAAATGATAAAAAGATACTTTTTTTATGTCGAATGCTACCTAGCATAATCTTGATCACATAATCTAGTCATGGCATGGATATTAAGACATGAGTGATTCAAAGCAATAGTCTATCATTTGACATAAAAACAATAATACTTCAAGCCTACTAATAAAGCAATCATGTCTTTTCAAAATATCATGGCCAAAGAAAGTTATCCCTACAAAATCATATAGTCTGGCTATGCTCCATCTTCACCACGCAAAATATTCACATCATGCACAACCCCGATGACAAGCCAAGCAATTGTTTCATACTTTTGACGTTCTCAAACCTTTTCAACTTTCACGCAATACATGAGAGTGAGCCATGGACATAGCACTATGTCGTTGCCGATGGGATCGAGAGGAGCGAGAGAGAGATATGAACGGACGCGAGGGAGGAGACACCAGTATATTCTGTGCCGTCTATCTGACGGCATTTTCTGTTATTCCTTCTCTTAACTCAAAGCGATTACAGAGGCTAACTAACTCCCGATCGGCTGCTCTGGATCCGCGTACGTCGCGCCATCCCACGACTGCATCACCAGCGCCATACTGACCGGGAGGTTACATCAAATAGAAAACAAGCGATCGTGCAAAGAGCATGCCTCACGTCCTAGCTATATGCATGTGCATGACTCCGTCCCATCGGACTGCATGCATGCCATTATTCTAAACGGCTAACTACACTGGTGAGCTAAGGTTAGCTAGGCACAACATGTCACCCCCTTAAGCTTTGCTCTCCACCTCCAACCTTGACCATACCAAGCTTCTGCCGCATCTCCACAAAAGTAACACGCCACAACGCCTTCGTCAGTGTATCAGCTAGCTGCTCCCCAGTGCGGATATGATCCACCTCCACCTGACCCGTCTCAACACAATCGCGGATATAGTCATATTTGATGTCAATGTGCTTGCTTCGGTCATGATGGACTGGATTTTTGCTGAGAGCAATAGCAGCCTGATTGTCAACGAAGAGCTTGAACTTGGCCGGCGGCTTCCCGAGCATCTCACTGACCAAACGCGACAGCCACACACCTTGGCAAGTTGCCGCTGTCGCTGCAACATACTCGGCCTCGCATGAAGAGAGCGCCACAACCTTCTACTTCTGCGAGCACCATGTAACAAGATTGTTGCCGAGGAAGAAGACATTGCCGAAGGTGCTCTTCCAGTCTTCTATGTCGCTGGTGTGGTCACTGTCGCTGTAACCGACCAGTTCCACCTCACCGCGACCGGCCACGTAGCGACAACCATAGTTTAGTGTGCCTTGTACATATCTGAGAACTTGCTTCACGGCCGCCCAGTGATGCGTGCTTGGTTGCTCCATGAATCTGCTCACAATACCGACGGCATGGGCGATGTCAGGCTTGGAGTTGACAAGGTAGCGAAGGCTCCCGATCACGCTGCGATACAGAGTGGGATCAAAGAGCTCACCACCGTCTTCCTTCCTCAACTTTAGCCGGCATTCCATTGGAGTGTTGCAGCTATTGCAGTTTTCCATGCCCGCGGCTTCCAGAATCTTTGCCACATAGCTCCATTGATGAAGGGTGATCTCCCCTGCACTCTGCAACACCTCAATGCCGAGATAGTAGTTGAGTAGCCCTAGATCACTCATCTTGAAGAGTGTCTTCATTTGTTCCTTGAACTCACTAATTAGCCCTTCATTTGTACCGGTGATGACAAGATCATCCACATATACACCCACCAACAGAAAAGTGGACTCATCACCACGCCTGTAGACTGCATGTTCCAGTGGGCTTCGAGCAAAACCGAGGGATATCAGTGAATCATGTAATTTTGCATACCAGGCTCTTGGTGCTTGACACAGTCCATAAAGAGCTTTGTGCAACTTCAGTACACGATGCTCCTCTCCTACAGCAGCAAATCCAGGTGGTTGTACCACATAAATCTCCTCACTGAGATCACCATTTAAGAATGCTGACTTGACATCCATATGGTGCACTTCCCAGTGGTGGTGCGCGAGCAGAACGCGAACTGTCTCCAGTCTGGCCACGGGAGCAAACGCTTCTTCATAATCCACTCCTTGCTGCTGCACATATCCCTTGGCAACCAAACGAGCCTTGTACTTTGTGATGCTGCCATCTGGATCCCTTTTCACCTTGTAGACCCATTTCAAACCGATGGGCTTGTGTCCGGCCAGCAAGTCAGCGAGCTCCCAGGTCCTGTTCTCGACGATGCACCGGATTTTGTCGTCCATCGCCGCCTTTCAGGACATGTTCCCGAGCGCCTCATCCACGTCCCACGGCTCCTCGGCACTGAGTAAACAATGCTCGAAATCCTCATACACTGCATCTTCTTCAGTGGCATCGAGAACACAGGAGAGGCGCCTGTATCTGATTGGTCTAGAGTCCACATCACGCCCGTCATCATGCGTTGGCGGAGTGTCCCATCTTATCATTGGCGATCCCGGTGGCGTCCTGGTACCAGTTGTGGGCGTGTGCAACACTGGATTTCCCGGCATCGCCGTCTCCGTCTCCGCCTGCGGTGTCCCGGGTGATGATGTCGGGGACGCCGCCGAGGCGGGCGAGATGCAATGAGTGACTCCACTGTCCAGCTCCTCGACCATGGATTCGTCGTGTACACCACAGAGAACGTGGTCGGCGCGGCCGACGTCATGGGTGCGGTCGCCGCGTTCCAGCTCGAAGGCCACCCTTCCTCAAAGATAACATCCCGGGTCACCTGAACTCTCTTGCTTTCAGGGTCATAGACGTGATAACATTTGGCACCCTCTTCATATCCAACAAAGACCGTAGGTTTGGACCGGTCGGAGAGCTTGGTGATGCCCGGCCCGAGCAGCTTGACGTGTGCGGTGCACCCGAAGGTACGCAGGTGCTGAACTGCAGGCTTCCGACTGTGCCACGCTTCGTAGGGTGTGACACCCTCAAGACTGTGGGTGGGAGCTCTATTCAGAAGGTACACTGCAGTTTTTACTGCCTCTCCCCAGAAATATGCAGGTACAGCCATGCTTTTCATCATACATCTGGCCATCTCTACAACCGACTGATTTCGCCTCTCTACCACGCCATTCTGTTGAGGAGAATAGGGTGTCGTGGTGTAGTGCTTCACTCCATGTTCATTGCAATATTCTCTGAATTCACTTGAGTTGAACTCCCCACCACGATCGGATCTGAAAGCTCGAAGTTTGCATCTACCTTCAGCATCTGCCATGACCTTGATTTTTCTGAACTCACTGTATGCCTCATCCTTGGACCTGAGCAATTCGATCCACATATAACGGCTGTAATCGTCAACAACTAGAATGAAGTATTTGTTGCCTCTTGGAGTTGGTGGCGTGATGGGTCTGCACAAATCTGTGTGCACAAGCTCTAGTGCCTGCTCTGCTCGATAAGAAGTTGCCTGCGGAAACGGGGCACGATGTTGCTTTCCAAGTGCACACCCATCACAGTACTGCTCGATGTGAGCTATCTCCGGCATGCCTCTAACCATTCATTTTGCATACATGGCGCGTAGTGCTCTAAAATGCAAATGCCCCATCCTTGCGTGCCACTTCCAAGTCTCGTCCTCAACCTTTGTCAGCAGGCACGTCGGCGTGTCAATGGTCAGCACCCCGGTGTACAGCCGGCTCCTAGTGCGCCGGACACGGGCCAACAGGCACCGAGACGGATCATGTATGGTCATCACACCACTCTGAATATTAACCTGACACCCCCCTTCATCGAGCTGTCCAAGTGAGATTATGTTACTTCCAGGTTCAGGATGTAGTACACTTCTGACAGAGCGCGCTGCTCACCCCCTTGTGTCCTGAAAACCACTGAACCTCTCCCACAGATTGCCACATGTGACCCATCTCCAAACTTGACTGTCCAGTGCACAGATTCATGCAGCATGGAGAAGCAACACCTTTCGCCTGTTATGTGGCTGCTGGCGCCGGTGTCAAAGTACCACACCCCATCCGGTGAAGGAATGGGTATCAACTTCTCTTCATTGAGAAACACTGCCTGCGGCGCCACTGCCTCTGACGCTGCAGTGGTGGTGACCATGGCCATTAGAAGCCCCTGATCATGCTCATCCCCAGCACGCACAAGATTTTCTTGCTCCTGCTTCCCTTGTTGTCCCTGTTTGTCAAGGTACGACCAACACTCCTTCTTCCAATAACCAGGCTTCCCACAGAAGTGACACTTTCCTTTCTTCTTTCCACCCGACCCACCAGCGCCGCTGTTGCCGGGCGCAGGTTTGCCTCCGCCGGGAGACTTGGTCTTGGCCGGCTGCTTGTTCTTGTCGGCGCCGCCGCCACTGGACGATGAGCCGCCGCCCAGCTTCTCACGGGCTAGCCACTCCTCATGAGTGAGAAGAAGGCGCCCGGTGGGTTGTGCGCCGCCGTCGAGGTCGTAGTGGTCCTCGCATGTAGAGAAACGTCCGACGAGTTCCTCAATGGACATGGTTTTCAGATTGATCAGGGATTCGATCGCCATGGCCATCGGGCGGTACTTCCGCGGCACCACTCGGAGAAACTTCTGAACGGCCTTGTGCTCAGTGACGGGGTCACCGTATAGCTCCAGATCAGTGACGAGGGAGGCGAGACGCAGCCCGACGTCCTCGACGGACTCCCCGTCTTTGAAGCGGAGATCCTCGAACTCCCGCCGACGCACCTGCGCCTTGGCCTCGCGGGCGCGCTTGCTGCCCATCCGCATGGTCTTGATTGTCTCCCATGCCATCTTCGTCGTGTCCTTCGCGGCCAGCAAGCGCAGCATCTCCGGTGGGATACCGGTGAGGATGATCTGCAGTGCGCGCCGGTCGTCGTTCTCATCGACGGCGTCGTCGGTCACCGCAGTCCAGACGCGGGCGACCTGCAACTTAACTTGCATCACCAGCGCCCACTCCTGGTAGTTCGTGCGCGTGAGCATCATGGACGACCCCGACTCCTCTCGCACAACGTGCTCCACGACATGGTACTCTCCACTGCCGCTGCCGGAGAGGCGCGCGAGCGGCGCCTTGGATGAGGGTGTCTTCAACGGCGACCTCGTGCCGCCCTTGTTCTTCCCATCCTACTCGTCCCCAGACATGACCATGGCGGATCAAACACCGCCGCCGCGCCAAGGATCAAACACCCGGGCTCTGATGCCAATTGTCGTTGCCGATGGGATCGAGAGGAGCGGGAGAGAGAGAGATGAACGCACGCGAGTGAGGAGACACCAGTATATTCTGTGCCGTCTATCTAACGGCATTTTCTGTTATTTCCTTCTCTTAACTCAAAGCGATTACAGAGGCTAACTAACTCCCGATCGGCTGCTCTAGATCCGCGTACGTTGCGCCATCCCACGACTGCATCACCAGCGCCATACTGACCGGGAGGTTACATCAAACAGAAAAACAGAAAACAAGCGATCATGCAAAGAGCACGCCTCACGTACTAGCTATATGCATGTGCATGACTCCGTCCCATCGGACTGCATGCATGCCATTATTCTAAATGGATAACTACGCTGGTGAGCTGAGCTTCGCTAGGCACAACACACTATAGGTGGAATAGAATGGTGGTTGTGGAGAAGACAAAAAGGAGAAGATAGTCTCACATCAACTAGGCGTACCAACGGACTATGGAGATGCCCATTAATAGATATCAATGTGAGTGAGTAGGGATTGCCATGCAACGGATGCACTAAGAGCTATAAGTGTATGAAAGCTCAGACTGAAAACTAAGTGGGTGTGCATCCAACTTGCTTGCTCATGAAGACCTCGGGCGTTTGAGGAAGCCCATCATCGGAATATACAAGCCAAGTTCTATAATGAAAATTCTCACTAGTATATGAAAGTGATAACTCAAGAGACTCTCTATGTGAAGAACATGGTGCTACTCTGAAGCACAAGTGTGGTAAAAGGATAGTAACATTGCCCCTTCTCTCTTTTTCTCTCATTTTTTTATTTTTTTATTATTATTTTTCTCTTTTTTGGTGGGCTTCTTTGGCCTCTTTTTTATTTGGGCTTATTTGGCCTCTTTTATTTATTTTTAAAGTCCGGAGTCTCATCTCGACTTGTGGGGGAATCATAGTCTCCATCATCCTTTCCTCACTGAGGCAATGCTCTAATAATGATGATCACAACACTTTTATTTACTTACAAGTCGATATTACAACTCGATACTAGAACAAAGGTATGACTCTATATGAATGCCTCGAGCGGTGTACCGGGATGTGCAATGATCTAGCGCAGCAATGACACAAAAAAACGGACAAGCCATGAAAACATCATGCTAGCTATCTTACGATCATGCAAAGCAATATGACAATAAATGCTCAAGTCATGTATATGATGATGATGCAAGTTGCATGGCAATATATCTCGGAATGTGTGATGCCCCAAGACCGGAGCTTCAGATGCCTTCCGTGGTTTCCGGGTTTCGTCGTGTGTTTTGTTTGGTTCGGTGCATCATGTGCATTGCACCATGTCATCATGCCATCATCTCATAAATCTTTTGTAACTCACTTAAATAAATTGCATGGATCTTCGGTCCATTTGAATCGAGGGAATTCACATGGTGATTCTCTTTATAACATATCCTCCCAATATTAGGGAGCTAAATAAAAATATTCCACTCGTTTGGAATTACCGCAAACACACTTGCAAAATATCCCAATGCCTTTGTCCCATGCATCATCTCCTTCTCTTTTCCTTCTAGTTCCTTTCTTTTGCAAGTGCCACTTTCCCCTTCTCTATTTATGTTCAGTCTTTTCCTATAAATTCTCGACCATGCCCTCAACCTCTCTGTCAAATATCATCTCTTTTGAAATTGTTTTGGTTAGGGTTTAAAATGGTTCAAGTTTGAATTTAATTCAAACTTGAATTATTTTTACTTCCTTTAAAATCTCCAAACCAATTTTGTTAAATAGAGCACATTTTCAGGATCATGAATATATTTTTATATTTCTCTAGCTCCTCTCCTTTTCCCCCTGCTTTTTCCTTTTTGTATTTCTGTCTGAAGAAATAGAAAAGCAGCGGCATCAGCTACCTGGGCCTCGGCCACCCGGCCGGCCCATTAGCTCAGCCAGCGCCAGCCCATCCCGCACCCAGGCCGGCTTCCAAGGCCACTTCTCCTAAACCTAGGCCCAGCCTCTCGCTCCCCACTCCTTTCCCTCGTCTTCCCACCAGCGCTGCCAGGAGAGGACCGATCTCCATCTCCTGGCCGATCCCCTCCTCGTTCGGTCGTTCCCACCTGCGCCTCCCTCTCCCTCGCTCGCAGCGCCCTCTCCCTTGATCTCCTCCTTCCCTGCTTCGCCAAAGAGAGGAGCGAGGCACCACGCCCTGCCGTCCCCTCTCTGCTCCTTCCAGCCCCGCACGCATCAAGGAGACGCCGCCAAACTCCGCCCCTGCAGCTTCTCCTCTTCCGCCAGGAGCTTGCGGAGCCGAGCGGCCATTCCCGCCTCAACGCCGCCGTCCTCCTTGGCCGCTGCCGCTGCTGCGCCTCGTCGCCGGAGACCCGTTCCTCTACCGTTGCCTCCCTTCGCCAGCGCCGCGCCTCCGTCGCCCGGCGAGCTCCGCCACCAGCCATGCCAGCGAGCTTGCCGCTGTCGTCCGCCTCATCGTGTTCCCCTCCACCTCCTGCGCGCCAAGTTCATCGTTGTTCTCGCCTGCGACCTCACCACGGCACCGCTGCCTCGCTGTAGCTGCTGCTTCACTGTTCAGTGCCACTGCGCCTTCGTTCTGTCACCTGTTGAAGGAGAAGAGCAGCAGCCAAGCCCCATCGAGCTCATACACAAGCTGCTCGAGTCCTTGTCAAGAGCCGCCCTGAAAGTGCAACTATCCCTAGGTGGTTTTGGTAATTCATAACAACATATAGCTCATTAAGCTAATACTATTCCAAGATAATTATTTCAAGAAAGGTCAATGATTGGCATGGCATGGATGTGAAAGTGGAACCCTCAAATGCTAAGGACAAAGGATTGGCTCAAGCTCAAAAGCTCAAGACTCTTCGTTTTATATTTTAGTGATCCAAGATCACATTGAGTCTTTAGGAAAAGCCAATACTATTAAGGAGGGATGAGGTGTTGCTTAATGAGCCTCTTGCTCCATGTGCTTAGTGATATGCTCCAAAATCCTCAACTACTTTCCCATATCCACATATGACCTAAACTCTAAGCCAAACTCGGTCCTACCGATTCTTCCTATCCGGCGCCACCGAGTTTCACTTGTCATTAGCCACTGCCAAACCCTAGCAATTCGGTCCTACCGATAAGGATCTAGGTCTCACCGAGATGGGGTTGCAAACTCTCTGTTTCCCTTTCATAACTTTTCGGTCCCACCGAAAGAGCGAATCGGTCCCACCGAGATTGCAATGTAAACTCAGTGTTTCCCCTTTGTAACTTTCGGTCTCACCGAGTTCCACTCGGTCTCAGCGAAAGAGCAAATCGGTCCCACCGAGTTTGCCTGACCAACTCTCTGGTTAGCTAATTACCAAATTCGGTCTCATCGAGTTTGTGTAATCGGTCTCACCGAGATTACGTTATGCCCAAACCCTAACCGAATCGGTCCTACCGAGTTGCATGTCAGTCCCACCGAAATTCCTAACGGTCACTAGGTTTACTACTTCGGTCAGACCGAGTTTATTTATCCGGTCCCACCGAGATTGGTAAATTGTGTGTAACGGTTGGATTTTGTGTGGAGGCTATATATACCCCTCCACCTCCTTCTCATTCGATGAGAGAGCCATCAGAACACACACACCATTCCTACTCATATGTTCTGAGAGAGAACCACCTACTCATGTGTTGAGACCAAGACATTCCATTCCTACCATATGAATCTTGATCTCTAGCCTTCCCAAGTTGCTTTCCACTCAAATCTTCTTTCCACCAAATCCAAATCCTATGAGAGAGAGTTGAGTGTTGGGGAGACTATCATTTGAAGCACAAGAGCAAGGAGTTCATTACCTACACACCATTTGTTACTTCTTGGAGAGTGGTGTCTCCTAGATTGGCTAGGTGTCACTTGGGAGCCTCCGACAAGATTGTGGAGTTGAACCAAGGAGTTTGTAAGGGCAAGGAGATCGCCTACTTCGTGAAGATCTACCACTAGTGAGGCAAGTCCTTCGTGGGCAATGGCCATGGTGGGATAGACAAGGTTGCTTCTTCGTGGACCCTTTGTGGGTGGTTGCTTCTTCGTGGACCCTTCGTGGGTGGAGCCCTGTGTGGACTCGCGCAACCGTTACCCTTGGGTGGAGCCCCGTGTGGACTCGCGCAACCGTTACCCTTCATGGGTTGAAGTCTCCATCAACGTGGATGTAGGATAGCACCACCTATCCGAACCACGGGAAAAACATCCGTGTCTCCAATTGCGTTTGAAATTTCCAAACCCTTCCCTTTACTTTCTTGCAAGTTGCATGCTTTACTTTCCGCTGCCTATATACTCTTTGCATGCTTGCTTGAATTATGTGATGATTGCTTGACTTGTCCTAAATTAGCTAAAATCTGCCAAGAACTAAAATTGGGAAAAGGTTAAGTTTTTATTTGGTCAAGTAGTCTAATCACCCCCCCCTCTAGACATACTTTCGATCCTACACGCCCAAGTCGTCACCTCTTTGCGCCATGCAGTGTTACCGTGGACGCATGCACCCCCGGATCGGAACCGCAAGCACCAAGTACACCACCCGCAAGACCCGGACTCCGAACGCCAAGTACTACTACATACCCGAAGAATTCGGATGCATCAAGTCCCCGAGGAGACCCGTTTTTCGTTAAGTTCGACTACTCGTTTCATCAAGTACCACTACGGCCGGAGACCTCGGACACGCCAAGTACCCCTTCGAGCTATCAATACCGCAAGCGCCAAGTTCCACGACGATACGTAAACAACTGTCGTCGACATGCATTTTGCCAAGTACCACTACCTTCGACGCGAACCACTACTTCCACTACGGCATGAGTACAACTACTACCACTACGAACGTGACGAGAACGTCTACTTCCCCTACACCGCATCGAACTTGGTCCGTTCCGACAACACACGCTTCGAAGGTATAACCCCGAGATGACGCCCGTGAACGAATGTTGCGTGTTGTATGAAATGCTCGTGTTTGCTCCGTGTCGGAGTTGTTCGGTGCACGTTGCCCCTCTTTTGCCTTGCCACCGACATGTGGGAACCCCGTAATCGGGAGCACCCCACCATCCTTGCATGACACGCTCCCGTCACTTCCTTTTGCACCGGTATCCCCGTGGGCTACCGGATAACCGATATGTAGTTGTGGCATCATTTTCGGATTCGTCGTCGTGGCACCCTTTTCCTTTCCACCATGATGTCAAATGCTTCATAATAATGCTCTTGTCAAGTTTTAATAAAAATTGCATAAACTTGTTCATGTCATCTGCATCATGATAACAACAATTAAAATGTTTAAATTGTTGTTGCATTAAATTACTAAGGCATATGGGAATTTACCGGATTTGTTATTTGTTATGTCTGGCCCCATATAAATTGTTTAGATGATATAGTTTTGTTATGCTTCACCACTTGCCATGCTTAAACAACATTTAATATTGTTGAGTACCTAACGAGAGAGAACTAAATAAGTCCTGTGGTGTTTCGCCAATATGCAATGGAGTTGCATGTTGAGCTCTACTTAATTTGTAGGATTGTTTGTGCATTTTGCCATGCCATGCTTCATTAAACCGGACATGCATCATACTTGGTTGTGCATCATGTCATGTTTATTGTGGTGGTTGTTTACTATGTTGTTTGCTTCTTTCCGGTGTTGCTTCTTCGGGTTGTGTCCGGTAACGTCATGTTGTGAGGATTTGTTCGACTGCATCTATTTGTCTTCTTCATGGACCCGTTCTTCTTCCTTGCGGGATTTCAGGCAAGATGATCATACCCTCGAAATCACTTCTATATTTGCTTGCATAGTTGCTCGCTCTTTTGCTATGCCTATGCTGCGATACCTACCACTTGCTTATCATGCCTCCTATATTGTTGAACCAAGCCTCTAACCCACCTTGTCCTAGCAAACCGTTGATTGGCTATGTTACCGCTTTGCTCAGCCCCTCTCATAGCCTTGTTAGTTGCAGGTGAAGATTGAAGTTTGTTCCTTGTTGGAACACGGAGATGTTGTTCCTTGTTGGAACATGTTTACTTGTTGCGATATCACAATATATCTTACTTAATTAATGCATCTATATACTTGGTAAAAGGTGGAAGGCTCGGCCTTATGCCTGGTGTTTTGTTCCACTCCTGCCGCCCTAGTTTCCGCCATATCGGTTTTATGTTCCCAGATTTTGCGTTCCTTACGCGGTTGGGCTATTATGGGAACCCCTTGACAGTTCGCCTTAAGTAAAGCTCTTCCAGCAATGCCCAACATTTGTTTTACCATTTGCCACCTAGCCTTTTCTTTTCCCTTGGGAGTCGCGCTCCTGAGGGTCATCATTATTTTACCCCCGAGCCAGTGCTCCTCTGAGTGTTGGTCCAAACTAGAGTCCTGTGCAGCGCCCCCTCGGGGAAACTCGAGGTTTGATTTTAGTTGTATGGAGCGCTCATCTGAGTGTGCCCTGAGAAAGAGATATGTGCAGCTCCTATTGGGATTTGTCGGCACATTCGGGCGGTGTTGCTGGTTTAGTTTTACCCTGTCGAAATGTCTTGTTGTACCGGGATACCGAGTCTGATCGGAATGTCTCGGGAGGAGGTCTATTCCTTCGTTGACCGTGAGAGCTTGTGATGGGCTAAGTTGGGACACCCCTGCAGGGATTTGAACTTTCGAAAGCCGTGCCCACGGTTATGGGCAGATGGGAATTTGTTAATGTCCGGTTGTAGATAACTTGAACCTTAACTTAATTAAAATGAATCAACCGCGTGTGTAACCGTGATGGTCTCTTTCCGGCGGAGTCCGGGAAGTGAACACGGTGTTGGAGTTATGTTTGACGTAGGTTGTTTAGGATCACTTCTTGATCATAGTTTCATCGACCGTGCTTTGCCTTCTCTTCTCGCTCTCATTTGCGTATGTTAGCCACCATATATGCTAGTCGCTTGCTGCAGCTCCACCTCATACCTTTACCTTACCCATAAGCTTAAATAGTCTTGATCGCGAGGGTGCGAGATTGCTGAGTCCCTGTGGCTCACAGATACTTCCAAAACCAGTTTGCAGGTGCCGTTGAGTCCGTGCAGATGACGCAACTAAGCTCAAGGAGGAGCTAGTTGAAGATCTTGTCCTTTGTCTTGCTTCGTTCTAGTTGATCAGTAGTGGAGCCCAGTTGGGGTCGATCGGGGACCTTGTCGCATTTGGGGTTCTTCTTTTATTTTGGTTCCGTAGTCGGACCTTGAGTGTATTTGGATGATGTAATGCTTTATTCATGTAATTGTGTGAAGTGGCGATCGTAAGCCAACTATGTATCTTTTTCCCTTATGCATTACATGGGTTGTGTGAAGATTACCTCTCTTACGACATTGCTTTCTATGCGGTTATGCCTCTAAGTCGTGCTTCGACACGTGGGAGATATAGACGCATCGAGGGCGTTACAAGTTGGTAATCAGAGCCTTCCCCGACCTTAGGAGCCCCATTGCTTGATCGTTTTTAGCGGCCGAGTTGTGTCTTGAAAAATGTTTTGAGTCTTTAGGAATTATATATCGGAGAGTTAAGGAATTCTTTTTACTTCCCAGTCTCCTCATCGCTCTGGTAAGGCATCCTGACGTAGAGTTTTGACTCTTCTCTTCTCAAATTTCACTAAAAAAATTAGGATCATGCGGGTATCTTGGAATCGTTCCGATGGTTTTATGATGAGAACATTGTCTTGGTGCCTCCTGTCAGGGGTTTAGTGGAAGTGTCCCGGGGAGTTGAGCTCTGAGGTGTTGTCGTCATAATTTTATCGTTGCAGTTCTGGGAATACCTGAGTCTAGTACGCTGACATCGAAAATCTCTTTTATACAGTTCGTTGGTGAGATAACCTCGACGCCACCCAGTACTGGGGCGGGAGTTCGGGAGTATCGCCATAACTTGTATAACGGATGCTTTTCGAAGGTTGAGGTAGATGATTTCCGAAGGTTTCTTGGTTATGTGTTGAAGGATGGATACAGCTGGATGTAGGATTTGTTAGTTTGGGTGAGATATTATGCTTCCCCTGTATCCCCAACACCTGATTGCATAACCGGAAAGGTTCAGGAGTTCCATAAGTGGGAATTCAAGTAGCTCTTAGGATATCTTTCCGACAGATGTATGATATGAAATTGGGGTTCGACGTCTAGTGGTCCTCCTATTCACGGTCGGTTTTACAGTGGTCTCGTTGTGTCTTAAAGAGTCCTTGGCTATGCCGACTCGGGGATGCTTCGTATGTCATGTGCACTGCCTTGTACATGATGGTGCTATACGATCGAGCCCGTGTAGGCCCCACCACGAAAACTTCGGACGAAATCTCTATCATATGTTTGTTCCGGCTTATTCTGCAAGCCAATACTTCGTTTTGTTTTGAGTTGTGGTATTCGAGTTGCTTCGAAGTCAAGAGTTGATTCCATACCTTTCCTAAACGGTCTTCTCATATTTCTATGTGAATACTAATCCTTCTTGATAATCGAGATTGTCATGTCAATCCTTTTTAACCGGTGTGCTTCTCTTCAAGTGGATACGATCATTTCAACTTCCGCAAGATCAATGATCAGTTCTTCTCAACGGTGTTTGTTTCATCCGTCTCCAAGTTGCCTTTGTTTTTCCCACCCACCCACCCTTTTTCTTCGAGGACTCGGATTTCTTTATCAAATATCCATTTTATTATGGAGGTCCCTCCATTCATTTCCTTCATGTTCTTATCCGGTGATTCTCATGAAGTTACTAACGGAGTTTCTAGTTCATCATTCTTCGTTTCTTTTATCTTCTCCGGTGGTTTCAAGTCAAGCTTTTGGTGTTGATCATATCCCTTTCCTCGTTTTCAATGCTTTCTCATGCTGGTGCAATTCTCAATCTTTCACCTCTCGCTATTCAATTGTCCCGGAGTGCTCAAATTTTCTCAAAAGGTTCGTCTTGTCATTCAAGATTCTTTCAAGATCTTTCGAGGATGTTATCTCATTCAAGTCATTTAATTCAACCGATGCAACCTCTCTTTTAAATCATTTCAACGTTGTTTCTTTTGAGTGAGCCCTAACCCACAGGTCTGTTCCCAGGATCTTACCTGACTCTTATTTTCCCGGAGCTATCCTCAAAGTTCCTGTCAAAGTTTGACGTAAGAATGATTCATCATCAGTCATATGTATTTCTCCTAGATCTTTCACAATTCTTATCATCGTTGGCTCAACCTCTTCGTTTTGATTCTTCCGGAGTGTCTAAATAATTCTTGGTGATGTTTCTCGTCATTTTGAAGACCGAAGAAGAGTTTCTCTTTAATCTTGCTCCATTCTCTTCAAGATTCGTGATTCTAGCTTGTTGCCATCCTCTCGTAATTGTTTTGATCGTGAGAATTCTTTTCACCTATCCGGAGTAATTCAAGAATCTTCTCAGTTTGTTATCCGGAGTCCATCAATTCAGGTTTATTCATTCTCAGCTGCCAGTTATCATTCTCCTATCTTGCCGGTGCATCAATCAAATATCCTCTAATCAGTTCTTGATCTCTTCGTTCTCATGTATCTAGTTTGTCTCAAGCACCTTCGTTCATTTGCTAATTCTTACCAGTGATGCACCCCTACTTCGATCATTTTCAATTCTTTCGGTGGTTCGCTCAAGTGTTCTCTTCCTTCTTCATCATATCAATTCATTCGTTGTTTCAATCCTACCGGTGGTCCATTAAGTTTATGTTATATCTCTTTTAATCCTTGATACGAGAATGAGTAGTATGCCAAATCCATTTTTGTCATCAATTTAATTGGTGAAGGATAGGCATAATGTAATTCTTATTCTTGTTGCATCGAGTGAAATCAATTCCCTATTCCGGAGGCTCATCAAATTCTTGATTTCTTTTGTTCATCTTTCTTTTCCCAAAGTTCCAAGTTCTCTCAATTATTTCACCACGGAGATTCATCTAAATCATTACAAGGTTTTACCTTGTGTTCTCAACTTCTCTTTCTTTTCATTACCTTTTGTTTACCGGAGTTCTCATGAAGGTTCTACATGAGGGTTCATCAAGGATTTATATTCCTTCTTGAAGTGTTCATCAAGATTCTTTTCCGAGGAGCTCAAGTTTTCTTCATCTTGCTATCTGGAGTGCAATTCTTTCAACCATATCATTGGAGCTGGTATTATGTCATTCTTGATAATTTGAGTTCATGTTTCATGATTCACATGTTGTTAAGAATGAGGTATTTCAAATCCACCAACCTCTTCGTTGGAGTTATCTGGTGTCATGTTTCGCCTAAAGCTTTCTCTAAGGATTGTTGCTATTTATGGTGCTTATAAATGACCCAAGTTCTTCTTTTACCCTCCCGGTGAAATATTTTCTCGTCTCCTTGTCTATATCAATACAATTCTTTTCCCGTGATTGGCAGGTTGTCACCTCATAATTTGAGATGTATTCCATAAGACCATATCAAGCTTATTCTTTTCGTTGTTGGTTTTCCAACAACTCCATTCTAGCTTTTGTTGTAAGCATGCTACCTCGAGACCTTGTTTCCCTTCGTTCACTCCATTCCATTCTTACTTTTGTTCCGGAGCCATTGTGATGTTCATCTTTTCAACCCATCATCTCGTTTTTTCAAAGATCATGTTTCTTTCCATGCCTATCCGTTTAACCGGAGTGTCATGTCCTCTGCTCAAGTTCTTTTCACCGTATCAAGTCTTGCATAACTTCTTAACCGGAGTGCTTTCAATATATATCTTGCCCTTCAACCTCAAGGTTTTTCGCAATGTTCTTTGTCCCTCCTTGTTAACAGAGTGTTTTCAACTTTGTTCACCTTCATTGTATTCTTTTCTTGAATTTGTTCAACCTCTCAAGGTTATTTGGTTTCACTCGTTTGTCAAAGAAGCAACTTAGTGTTACCTCTTCTCTTTCTCTTCCCCGGTGCCATTCAAGATCTCGGGACGAGATCCTCTCATAGTGGTGGAGTGTTGTGACGCCCCAAGACCGGAGCTTCAGATGCCTTCCGTGGTTTCCGGGTTTCGTCGTGTGTTTTGTTTGGTTCGGTGCATCATGTGCATTGCATCATGTCATCATGCCATCATCTCATAAATCTTTTGTAACTCACCTAAATAAATTGCATGGATCTTCGGTCCATTTAAATCGAGGGAATTCACATGGTGATTCTCTTTATAACATATCCTCCCAATATTAGGGAGCTAAATAAAAATATTCCACTCGTTTGGAATTACCGCAAACACACTTGCAAAATATCCCAATGCCTTTGTCCCATGCATCATCTCCTTCTCTTTTCCTTCTAGTTCCTTTCTTTTGCAAGTGCCACTTTCCCCTTCTCTATTTATGTTCATCTTTTCCTATAAATTCTCGACCATGCCCTCAACCTCTCTGTCAAATTTCATCTCTTTTGAAATTGTTTTGGTTAGGGTTTAAAATGGTTCAAGTTTGAATTTAATTCAAACTTGAATTATTTTTACTTCCTTTAAAATCTCCAAACCAATTTTGTTAAATAGAGCACATTTTCAGGATCATGAATATATTTTTATATTTCTCTAGCTCCTCTCCTTTTCCCCCTGCTTTTTCCTTTTTGTATTTCTGTCTGAAGAAATAGAAAAGCAGCGGCATCAGCTACCTGGGCCTCGGCCACCCGGCCGGCCCATTAGCTCAGCCAGCACCGGCCCATCCCGCACCCAGGCCGACTTCCAAGGCCACTTCTCCTAAACCTAGGCCCAGCCTCTCGCTCCCCACTCCTTTCCCTCGTCTTCCCACCAGCGCCGCCAGGAGAGGCCCGATCTCCATCTCCTTGCTGATCCCCTCCTCGTTCGGTCGTTCCCACCTGCGCCTCCCTCTCCCTCGCTCGCAGCGCCCTCTCCCTTGATCTCCTCCTTCCCTGCTTTGCCAAAGAGAGGAGCGAGTAACCACGCCCTGCCATCCCCGCTCCGCTCCTTCCAGCCCCGCACGCGTCAAGGAGACGCCGCCAAACTCCGCCCATGCAGCTTCTCCTCTTCCGCCAGGATCTTGCGGAGCCGAGCGGCCATTCCCGCCTCAACGCTGCCGTCCTCCTTGGCCGCTGCCGCTGCTGCGCCTCGTCGCCAGAGACCCGTTCCTCTACTGTGGCCTCCCTTCGCCAGCGCCGCGCCTCCGTCGCCCGGCGAGCTCTGCCACCAGCCGTGCCAGCGAGCTTGCCGCTGTCGTCCGCCTCGTCGTGTTCCCCTCCACCTCTAGCGCGCCAAGTTCATCGTCGTTCTCGCCTGCGACCTCACCACGACACCGCTGCCTCGCTGTAGCTGCTGCTTCGCTGTTCAGTGCCGCTGCGCCTTCGTTCTGTCACTTGTTGAAGGAGACGAGCAGCAGCCAAGCCCCATCGAGCTCATACACAAGCTGCCCGAGTCCTTTTCCAGAGCCGCCCAAGTCGTCGCCTCTTTGCGCCATGCAGTGTTACCGTGGACGCATGCACCCCCGGATCGGAACCGCAAGCACCAAGTACACCACCCGCAAGACCCGGACTCCGAACGCCAAGTACTACTACATACCCGAAGAATTCGGATGCATCAAGTCCCCGGGGAGACCCGTTTTTCGTTAAGTTCGACTACCTGTTTCATCAAGTACCACTACGGCCGGAGACCTCGGACACGCCAAGTACCCCTTCGAGCTATCAATACCGCAAGCGCCAAGTTCCACGACGATACGAGAACAACTGCCGTCGACATGCATTTTGCCAAGTACCACTACCTTCGACGCGAACCACTACTTCCACTACGGCATGAGTACAACTACTACCACTACGAACGTGACGAGAACGTCTACTTCCCCTACACCGCATCGAACTTGGTCCGTTCCGACAACACACGCTTCGAAGGTATAACCCCGAGACTACGCCCGTGAACGAATGTTGCGTGTTGTATGAAATGCTCGTGTTTGCTCCGTGTCGGAGTTGTTCGGTGCATGTTGCCCCTCTTTTGCCTTGCCACCGACATGTGGGAACCCCGTCATCGGGAGCACCCCACCATCCTTGCATGACACGCTCCCGTCACTTCCTTCTGCACCGGTATCCCCATGGGCTACCGGATAACCGATATGTTGTCGTGGCATCATTTTCGGATTCGTCGTCGTGGCACCCTTTTCCTTTCCACCACGATGTCAAATGCTTCATAATAATGCTCTTGTCAAGTTTTAATAAAAATTGCATAAACTTGTTCGTGTCATCTGCATCATGATAACAACAATTAAAATGTTTAAATTTTTGTTGCATTAAATTACTAAGGCATATGGGGATTTACCGGATTTGTTATTTGTTATGTCCGGCCCCATTTAAATTGTTTAGATGATATAGTTTTGTTATGCTTCACCACTTGCCATGCTTAAACAACATTTAATATTGTTGAGTACCTAACGAGAGAGAACTAAATAAGTCATGTGGTGTTTCGTCAATATGCAACGGAGTTGCATGTTGAGCTCCACTTAATTTGTAGGATTGTTTGTGCATTTTGCCATGCCATGCTTCATTAAACCGGACATGCATCATACTTGGTTGTGCATCATGTCATGTTTATTGTGGTGGTTGTTTACTATGTTGTTTGCTTCTTTCTGGTGTTGCTTCTACGGGTTGTTTCCGGTAATATCGTGTTGTGAGGATTCGTTCGACTGCGTCCGTTTGTCTTCTTCATGGACCCGTTCTTCTTCCTTGCGGGATTTCAGGCAAGATGATCATACCCTCGAAATCACTTCTATCTTTGCTTGCTTAGTTTCTCGCTCTTTTGCTATGCCTATGCTGCGATACCTACCACTTGCTTATCATGACTCCTATATTGTTGAACCAAGCCTCTAACCCACCTTGTCCTAGCAAACCGTTGATTGGCTATGTTACCGCTTTGCTCAGCCCCTCTCATAGCATTGTTAGTTGCAGGTGAAGATTGAAGTTTGTTCCTTGTTGGAACACGGAGATGTTGTTCCTTGTTGGAACATGTTTGCTTGTTGGGATATCACAATATATCTTATTTAATTAATGCATCTATATACTTGGTAAAGGGTGGAAGGCTCGGCCTTATGCATGGTGTTTTGTTCCACTCTTGCCGCCCTAGTTTCCGCCATATCGGTGTTATGTTCCCGGATTTTGCGTTCCTTACGCGGTTGGGCTATTATGGGAACCCCTTGACAGTTCGCCTTAAGTAAAGCTCTTCCAGCAATGCCCAACATTGGTTTTACCATTTGCCACCTAGCCTTTTCTTTTCCCTTGGGAGTCGCGCTCCTGAGGGTCATCATTATTTTACCCCCCCCCCCCCCGGGCCAGTGCTCCTCTGAGTGTTGGTCCAAACTAGAGTCCTGTGCAGCGCCCCCTCGGGGAAACTCGAGGTTTGATTTTAGTTGTATGGAGCGCTCATCTGAGTGTGCCCTGAGAAAGAGATATGTGCAGGTCCTATCGGGATTTGTCGGCACATTCAGGCGGTGTTGCTGGTTTAGTTTTACCCTGTCGAAATGTCTTGTTGTACCGGGATACCGAGTCTGGTCGGAACATCTCAGGAGGAGGTCTATTCCTTCGTTGACCGTGAGAGCTTGTGATGGGCTAAGTTGGGACACCCCTGCAGGGATTTGAACTTTCGAAAGCCGTGCCCGCGGTTATGGGCATATGGGAATTTGTTAATGTCCGGTTGTAGATAACTTGAACCTTAACTTAAGTAAAATGAATCAACCGCGTGTGTAACCGTGATGGTCTCTTTCCGGCGGAGTCCGGGAAGTGAACACGGTGTTGGAGTTATGTTTGACGTAGGTTGTTTAGGATCACTTCTTGATCATAGTTTCATCGACCGTGCTTTGCCTTCTCTTCTCGCTCTCATTTGCGTATGTTAGCCACCATATATGCTAGTCGCTTGCTGCAGCTCCACCTCATACCTTTACCTTACCCATAAGCTTAAATAGTCTTGATCGCGAGGGTGCGAGATTGCTGAGTCCCTGTGGCTCACAGATACTTCCAAAACCAGTTTGCAGGTGCCGTTGAGTCCGTGCACATGACGCAACCAAGCTCAAGGAGGAGCTAGTTGAAGATCTTGTCCTTTGTCTTGCTTCGTTCTAGTTGATCAGTAGTGGAGCCCAGTTGGGGTCGATCGGGGACCTTGTCGCATTTGGGGTTCTTTTTTTATTTTGGTTCCGTAGTCGGACCTTGAGTGTATTTGGATGATGTAATGCTTTATTCATGTAATTGTGTGAAGTGGCGATTGTAAGCCAACTATGTATCTTTTTCCCTTATGCATTACATGGGTTGTGTGAAGATTACCTCTCTTGCGACATTGCTTTCAATGCGGTTATGCCTCTAAGTCGTGCTTCGACACGTGGGAGATATAGCCGCATCGAGGGCATTACAGAATGGCTATGCAAATGCCATGATAGGTAGGTATGGTGGCTGTTTTGAGGAAGGTATATGGTGGGTTTATGGTACCGACGAAAGTTGCGCGATACTAGAGAGGCTAGCAATGATGGAAGGGTGAGAGTGCGTATAATCCATGGACTCAACATTAGTCATAAAGAACTCACATACTTATTGCAAAAGTCTATTAGCTATCGAAACAAAGTACTACGCGCATGCTCCTAGGGGATAGATTGGTAGGAAAAGACCATTGCTTGTCCCCGACTGCCACTCATAAGGAAGACAATCAATAAATAAATCATGCTCCGACTTCATCACATAACGGTTCACCATACGTTCATGCTACGGGAATCACAAACCTCAACACAAATATTTCTACAATCCACAACTACCCACTATCATGACTCTAATATCACCATCTTTATATCACAAAACTATTGCAAGGAATCAAACATATCATATTCACTGATCTACAAATTTTATGTAGGATTTTATGACTAACCATGTGAATGACCAGTTCCTGTCATCTCTCTAAATAGATATATAAGTGAAGCAAGAGAGTTTAATTATTTCTAAAAAACATATGCCCACACTCTAACAAATATAATTGAAGCAAAAGAGCATTCTACAAATGGCGGTTTTCTATGTAAAGAGAAACAGGCAATCCAAACTTCAAATGATATAAGCGAAGCACATGAAGCATTCTATAAAGCCATACTCAAAAGATATAAGTGAAGTGCAATGAGCATTCTATAAATCAACCAAGGACTATCTCATACCAACATGGTGCATAAAAGAAAAATGAAAACTAAATGCAAAAGACACTCCAAGATTGCACATATTGCATGAACGAAACGAATCCGAAAACATACCGATACTTGTTGAAGAAAGATGGGATGCCTTCCGGGGCATCCCCAAGCTTAGATGCTTGAGTCTCCTTGAATATTTACTTGGGGTGCCTCGGGCATCCCCAAGCTTGATATCTTTCCTCTCTTCCTTCTTCTCACATCGAGACCTCCTCGATCTTCGAACACTTCATCCACACAAAACTCAACAGAAAACTCGGTAAGATCCATTAGTATAATAAAGCAAATCACTACTCTAAGTACTATTGCAAACCAATTCATATTTTGTTTTTTCAATGTAGCTACTGTAATATAACTTTTCCATGGCTTAATCCACTGATATAAATCGATAGTTTCATCAGAACAAGCAAACTATGCATCAAAAACAGAATCTATCTAAAACAGAACAGTCGGTAATAATATGAACATTCACTATACCTCTGGTACTCCAAAAATTCTACCAAAATTAGGAAAACTAAACAATTTGTATATAAAGACAGTGAAAAAATAATCAGAACCATTTAACGTTCCAGTAAAAAATGTAAAATCATGCACTACAGCCAAAGTTTCTGTCCTGCACCGTACAAACCAACAAGCAAAGTAAACATCCTAAAGGAAAATCTTGGCACAATATTTTTATAATACAATGGAATTGTACAAGGGGATAATTATTTTTGTTGAAAAGTTTCTGCAATTAAGATTCACAAAGTTTCCATGGGCATGAACAAAGTTCAAGGACGTCCCCCACTTTCACAATGCTCGTCTATCTCACTTTCACTTTCCTTTTTGAAAAGTTTTGGGTTACCCTCTTTATTTTTTTTGTTTTTAAACTATATAAAAGCACACATTAGAAATAAATGACTCTCTAAAACTTCTGGGTTGTCTCCCTAGCAGCGCTTTCTTTAAAGCCATTAAGCTAGGCATATAGTGCTCAAGTAATGGATCCACCCAGATCCCAAGGTATATCAAAGCCAATTTTAATTAAGAATGATTTGTAATTTAGTAGTGAGCACAAGGTAACATATATCACGCAACAACGAAGTCTAACTCTCTTCCTATGCATCGGCATGTCATAAAAGAACAATTCATGCACACATAGTAAAGGCCAATGCATAGTATAAACAATTTCTTGCAATTTTACCGTATTGGAAGCATAGAGAGGTGGAGATATAGTTCCTCTCTCATAATAATTGCAAGTAGGAGCAGCAAGCACATGCATATTATATTCATCAAAATCATCATGTGTAATAGTAAAACGCAACCCATCAATATAATCCTTAATAAGTGCAAACTTCTCCGATATAGTGTAGTTGGGAGAATTCAAAAAGATAATAGGACTATCATGTGTGGGTGCAATATCAACAATTTCATGTTTAACATAAGGAAATATAGCAAGTTCATCTCCATAAGCATAATTCATATTGGCATCTTCGCCACAAGCATAGCAAGCATCATCAAAAAGGGGTATTTCAAAGAATCAACGGGATCATAACAATCATCATAGCAATCATCCTTCGGTAAGCACGAAGGGAAATTAAAAAATGTATGAGTTGAAGAGTTACTCTCATTAGAAGGTGGGCACGGGTAGCTAATCCGCTCTTCCTCCTTTTGTTCTTCGCTCTCCTCATCATCTTTTTCATCCAATGAGCTCACAGTTTCATCAATTTCTTCTTCCATAGACTCCTGCAGAAATATTAGTCTCTTCTTGGACAACAGAGACTTCCTCAATAAATGCATCAATATCGGCATTGCATTCATAATTCTCATAGCAAAATTTAAGGATAGCTAAATTTTCAGGTCTATAAACTGAATCATCAAAATTTTCACACTCTTTAAACAAAGATTCAATTTCATAAGCACCCATAAAAGCAAAAAATTCTTCTATTTGTTCCACATCATAGTAATCATATATACCATTAGCATAAGAAGCCAAGGTTTTATCATCATTAAATTTTCATGAAAAGGGAAGGTGTGGAGCCTTCATCCTAGAGCAACAAGTATAATCATATCTCAAGCAAAGTTGCCGAGCATACCAATGCAACATATGAATTTGATCCCATAATAGTTTCCCTTTTTGAGTCAAGCGATAATCCCTAAAGCATTCACGTTGATCCAATGTGTCTCCCATTACATAATTGAATGGGGTTTTCTCAGGATTATCAAAGTAGTACATAATATCTTTCACATAATGAGCATCGAGTGTTTTAGGAGGTTCCCCATCTCCATGAGTAGCAGGTATACCTAATTTTTTTGGTATTTTGTGTTCCATATCCATGACTAAAGATAGAGAACAACTAAGAACAGCAAATAAAAATTACTTACTGATAAAGCAAACAAGCACACACGAGAATATTCACCCCACGCTATTGCTCCCTGGAAACGGCGCCAGAAAAAGGTCTTGATAACCCACAAGTATAGGGGATCGCAACAGTTTTCGATAAGTAAGAGTGTCGAACCCAACGAGGTTCTAAAGGTAGAACAAATATTCCCTCAAGTTCTATCGACCACCGATACAACACTACGCACGCTAGACGTTCGCTTTACCTAGAACAAGTATGAAACTAGAAGTATTTTGTAGGTGTTGTTGGATAGAGTTGCAAGGTAATAAAGAGCATGTAAATAAAAAGTAGGGGCTGTTTAGATAAGGACACAACTAAGTTGGTTTTAGTAAAGAGCTTTTTGTTACAAGAAAGTCATTTGTCCCTAGGCAATCGATAACTAGACCGTAATCATTATTGCAATTTTATTTGAGGGAGAGGCATAAGCTAACATACTTTCTCTACTTGGATAATATGCACTTATGATTGGAACTCTAGCAAGCATCCGCAACTACTAAAGATCATTAAGGTAGAACCCAACCATAGCATTAAAGTATCAAGTCCTCTTTATTCCATACGCAAACAATCCACTTACTCGGGTCTATGCTTCTGTCACTCACGCCACCCACCATAAGCAAATCATGAACATATTGCAAACCCTACAGCGGGAATCCCTCACGCTTGTGCGACACAGAGAGCACCATAGGACAACACCAATAATAAAACATGCAATTCAAACCAATCACGGTCATCAATTAACCCATAGGACAAAACGGATCTACTCAAACATCATAGGATAGCCATACATCATTGGGAGATAATATATAGTGTTGAGCACCATGTTTAAGTAGAGATTACAGTGGGTAAAAGAGGGGTTACACCGCTGCATAGAGGGGGAAGAGTTGGTGATGATGGCGGTGAAGTTGTTGGTGAAGATTGCGGTGATGATGATGGCCCCCGGTGGCACTCCGGCGCCACCGAAAGCGAGGGGGAGAGGGTCCCCCTCCTTCTTATTCTTCCTTGACCTCCTCCCTAGATGGGAGAAGGGTTTCCCCTCTGGTCCTTGGTCTCCATGGCGTGGGAGGGGCGAGAGCCCCTCCGAGATTGGATCTATCTCTCTGTCTCTGCCTGTTTCTGCGTTCTCAGATTCTGCCCTTTCACCGTTTCTTATATTCCCGGAGATCCGTAACTCCGATTGGGCTGAAATTTTAACACAATCTCTATCTGGATATTAGCTTTCTTGCGGAAAAAGAAGGGCATCAACCGCCTTACGGGGTGGCCACGAGGGTCAGGGGCGCGCCCCCTGCCTCGTGGCCCCCTCAGGCATCGTTTCGCGTGGATTTTTCTTCCCAAAAATGCATATATTCCAAAAAATATCCGTTAGTTTTTATCCCGTTTGGACTCCATTTGATATGGATTTACTGTGAAACAAAAAACATGCAACAAACAGGAACTGACACTGGGCACTGGACCAATATGTTAGTCCCAAAACTATTATAAAAAGTTGCGAAAAGTGTATGAAAGTTGTATAATATTGGCATGAGACAATAAAAAATTATAGATACGATGGAGACGTATCACGACTCTGTACTCTCCTAAGTTACAAAACTACTCTGAGTGAAGAGCAACCCTCTCACTCGGGGGCTTAGCTGCGAATCCGATCCGCCTAAGTTACAAAACACTCCGACTGGAGAGCAATCCTCCCACTCGGGGACTTAGTTGCGACCCTTGTACTCGCCTAAGTTTCAAAACCACTCCGAGTGAAGAGAAATCCTCCCACTCGGAGACTTGGCTGCTCTTGGAGCTGCGCCACAAATACAATGCATACTGGCTGCTTTCGGAGCTGCGCCACAAATACAACGTATACTGGCTGATCTCGGAGCTGCGCCACAAGTACAAAGTCCAGTTGCACTCGGAGCTACGCCACAAATACAATGACTGGCTGCTCTCAGAGCTGCATCACAAGTACAATGTCTGGTTGTACTCGGAGTTGCGCCACAAGTACAACATCCGGTTGCACTCGGAGCTACGCCACAAATACAATGACTGGCTGCTCTTGGAGCTGCCTCACAAGTACAACGTGTGGTTGTACTCAGAGCCGCACCACAAGTACATCGTCAACTCCGAGTGGGGAGCGACCCCTCCACTCGGAGTTTCAGTTATTATTCCCAATTCACTCGAAGTCAAGAAACTCAAAGGTGGTGAAGACAAAGCAACTGCATTTAGAAGAAAAAAAACAAGTTTGGATAAAATCCATGAAAGTTCAGAACCATTGGCTGAAGTACTCGAGCGTCAAGCCCGAAAGAGTTTTAAAGATTAGAAAATCACTCAGCATCCCGAGGCAAATTAATTCAGGCTATCAAGTTTTTCACTCGGCAGGAGAAGGGCTAGCTGGCTCGACGAACTCGTCCAGGTCAATTCCATCTGCGATGCGAGTAGCAGCCTCGATGAAGGTCTCCATAAAGGACTAGAATTGAAGCGTCTTGGTATTGGCAACCTTGAGAGCCGCCAACTTCTCATCTCTAACTTCTTTGCAATGGACACGGACCAGAGACAGAGCCACGTCAGCACCGCAGCAAGCAGAAGACTTCTTCCACGCCTGCACTCGACCAGGGATTTCATTGAGTCGAGCCATCAGAGAGTCGAGGTCATTTTGGAATGTCACACCTGGCCAGAGCTCTGTGTAGATCCGCGACACCGCCACTTTCAATCGAGCAAGATAGTTCATAACACTGGCGAGACGAGATTCCAGTCACAGCACGTTCATCGCAACCTCGTCCTTGACAGGGGAGTTGATGGGGTCCAGACTCCTCTCAATCCGCCCAATATCTTCCTTGAAGTTTTGACAGATTTCTGCACATACAGGAAAAAAAAGACTCGACCGTCGTACGATGAGTTAGCGGTTGGAAAACAGTCGGATAAGGAAAAGTACCTTCGGGCATGAGGAACATATTTTTGGCGAGGCCTCCCAGATAAGTCCCTCCTCCGAGTGAGATCTTCGACCCTGTCGGTCAAGGCCACCTTGTCCTTCTTCAGCTACGCGACTTCTTTGTTCGCTTCATCTACGACAGTCTTTAGCTTGGCATTTTATTCTTCTAACTTGCCGACTAAAGCCAGCTTCTTGTCAGCAAGTTCAGTTTTCTCCCATGCCGTCTTCTGTGCCGCTGCAAGGTCAAGATCCTTCTGCTCCAGAGCCTGCTTAATTTTTTCTAAAGAAATAACATTCTTCAGACGAGCTTGGAGCTGACGATTTTCACTACGCACATCTGTTCAAGTGGAGTCACTCGGTTTTGAAGATTGAAAAGAAAGGATGGCAAGGCTAACAGTCGGCAGAGTTATTACCTCCCATGATGGTTGCTTTGTCTTGGGCCTTCTTCAGATTTTCCTTGGCCAGTTCCAGGTCAAGGTTGAGCTGAATTTGTTTCTTCTCCAATTCAGCGAACTGGACCTCGAGCTCACAAGATTTCTGCAGTCAACGGATAGTCAGTCGACAAAAACAAAGATCGATTGCTTCAGAGCGATAAGCTACAAGTTCAAGTTATTACAGAAAAAAGAGTTCTAAGGCCACTGCCGAATCAAACATTCAACAGTAGTCTCAGGGACTACACCCAGTGGGTGCACTTGGCGTGCCCCCACTGGTTCAACTTCCCACTTGACATGGTCCATCCAGTCCGAGTGGAAGGAGTAAAATGACAACAACATTTGCGCTCAGACCACTGCCGACTGCCCATAGTCGACCGTGGTCTCGGGGACTACACCCAGTGGGTGCACTTAGTGTGCCCCCACTGGCTCGAAATTCACTCGATGAGGTCCGTCCAGAGCCGAGTGAATATACTACAAACAAGTTCTAAGACTCCCATGGCAAAACAACTCTTTGGAAAGACCCCCACCGAATCAAACATTTGGCGGCAGTCTCATGGACTACACCCAGTGGGTGCACTCAGCGTGCCCCCACCGGTTCAAGAGTTTTCTCGACAAAGATTGGGTGAGTCAACTGACAAAGATACAAAGCGAAAGAAGACACCCACTAGGTGTACAGATGCAAGTTCTTCATAGATGCACATAAGGTTTGAAAACGCTCATCCACGGACATCTTAGGAATAATAAAGAAGCAGTTTTCAAGTACCATATCCTAACAGAGCAAAAGTCAAACTAAAAGACCAGTCGAAAATCAGCTCACATGGATGTTGGTTTGAAGGGCAGAGCTGGCATCATAGGCAGCCTTGCTGCCCTCGTGCACCACCTTCATTTGCTCCATCATAAGGCCTGCTTGGCGTATAGCCTCCTTGTCAGTGCCTACTTGGTCCTCTGGGACGTGATGGGTGACAAAGAGCGGAGTCGGTGGAACAGACAAGGTAGCCAAGGGATCTGAAGCATGGAGTTGCACAGACGGGGCAGGGACTTGAGCAGTCGACGCTGAAGGACGATCAGTAGATAGAGGATCGGTGAATGAAACAGAAGCCCGAACTGGATCCCCGGATTGCTGGATGACTGGTTCTAGTGCTGGAGCCGACTGAGACACTTTGTTAGCGGGCACCCTCCTGCTCGAAGTCCTGCCTTTTCTTCCTATGTTCCTTTGAGGCACATGTTCATGGTCGTCGTCATCTAGAAGTTCAATAACATTCGGTGGCGCTGCAAAACACTTGACCGTAAGAATTCAGTCGACCACAAAACAATTGATAAAGTGAGGGCAAGGTTGTGGAGTTGTACCTGCCCATGAAGTCGCCGCATCTGCAGTCTCTTCGTTGTCTTGCTCCTTTTCAACATTCATAGACGTCCGAGAGGTAGCCGCACTGACAGTTCCTAAATCTCACTCGGTCAAGCAACCAGATGAGTCGACAGAAGCATAGAAGGAAAAGGGGGGAAGAAAAACACTTACGCGGAGGCGACAGGAACATCCACCTTGATCTTGGTTAAAGCTTTCCGAGGCTTCGAGGGAGCGAGCTTGGGCTTCTTAGCGGCCTTTTCAGACGGTTCTGGAGATGAAGTCCGAGTGCGCTTCTGCACTTGCACGCTTGAAGGAGTTGCCTTGCCGCGTCCACCTACCGGGTCTTGGGACTGTTTGGATCAGCATTCTGAGCGGGGCGGCGAGTCAACCTCCTCACTGTCGTCTGAGTTGTCGATGTCGTCATCATGGTCATCTGGGGATTTTCAGTCGCCACTCTCGTCCGTGCTCCCCTCTCCTTCCTGAAATTGCTCTCCGTTTGGCATCGAATACATCTTGGTGTAGATCTGAAAGGCACAATTCAACGAAAGTCAGTTGAACTCAAGGGCATTTGCAAGTCAAAAGGAGAAAGCATTCAGTAATTTTGAGCCTGACCTCTTCCGGCTCATGCTCGGCGTCGAATGGCAAGACTCTCCTAGACCCTCTGGGGTTGTCCTTGTTCGCAGTTATGCTTCGCAACCACTAAGCCACCGTCTCCTTAGAGACCTCCTCTCGGTGGACCCGAGCAGTGTCATCAGCGCCCGAGTACATCCACATCGGGTGGTGACGGGCCTGGAGAGGCTAGATACGTCGACTAAGGAACACTTCCAGCAAGTCCATGCCAGTCACCCCCTCCCGAACTAATCTGAAAACCTGGTCGACTAAATGAGAAACTTCGCCTTTCTCCTCTAGAGTCACGGTCAATGAGGAAGGTTGGTGGGGTCGGGCCATGGTGAAAGGGGGAAGACCCGTCGATTGACCCGGAGTCGGGACATCCTTGCAATAGAACCAAGTCAACTGCCATCCGTGGACTGACTCGGGAAGGGTTATTGAAGGAAAGGTGCTTCTACCCCTAGTCTGAATCCCCAAACCCCCACACATTTGGATCGCGTGGGTCTTATCGCCAGTCGGATGTGCTTTCTTCATAGTTTGGGAGTAGAAAGTGAAAATGTGCTTGAAGAGACCCCAGTGCGGTTGGCAGTCCAAGAAGTTTTCGCACAAAGAAATGTACGCAACAATATAGGTGAAGGTGTTTCGAGGGAAATGGTGGATTTGTGCACCGAAGAAGTTGAAGAAGCCCCGGAAAAAAGGATACGGAGGTAGATAAAAACCACGGTCGACATGAGTTGCGAGGAGGACGCACTCACCCTCTTGCGGCTGAGGTTCGGTCTCATTCCCCGGCAACCTCCAAGACCCGTGAGCAATCAGGCCCGTGCCGGCCAGATCCTCCAAGTCTTCCTTCTAGATCATGGACCGGATCCAATCCCCCGTGATCCAGCTAGGCAGCAATCCAGACCTTGACGACAATCCCCGACTCGTCTTCTTGCCCTTTGCCATCGCCGTCGCCTTCTTCGCATGCTCCAGGGCCGCCATCTTGTCCTTTCCCATTGCAGTGGACTGCGCATGGGCGCAGCGGCGGCGTCGAGGGTGGTGGAGGATGCGATGGAGAAGCAGAGGAAGAAGAGAGAGAATGAGGCGCACCATGCAAACGCATCGGCCTCGACGCCTCTTATGGGCTTACTTCTGAGTGGCTGACTCATGGGCCCAAGCAATCCAATCATATCCCGGAACAGTCGCCCGCCCGATACGTGGCGAAAAAGATGGCGTGAGTATCGAGGAGCCCATGTCTATCCATTCTGATAACTACGGCATGCTCCGTCCCGTGTGCTTCTCCAAATTTTCGAATCCCGTGAGATCCGAGAACAGCAGAGCAACCAATCGCACCAAGATTTCACACCATAACACACTCGAAGATTGTCAGTATAGTTCACTCGACAACCTCTGAATCGATCAAGCCGACTGAAATAAGGTTGAAGCCCCCACATGATTTCCCAACTCTAGTGAAATGCTTCCAAGGGCATAAAAATGAGTCGGAATGAACTTCAACCCTTCTTCACTTGGACCTCAATCCATTCGGGGGCTAATGACAATGACATGTACCTAGGGTAGGGTCATAGGCCTAAACTAGACACCTTACCCAAGGACACTACCCTAAAAGTCAAGTACATTGAAGAATCAACAGAAGATACCGACTGAAGTCATCATTGGAGTGCAATCCACTCGACCAAGTATATCACTCGGATACCCCAATTCCACTCGACCAGTATACATTCATTCGACCACACGAAGAATCACTCGGAGAGTAGAAGGTCTAAAGTCATGCAAGGTGGCAATGGACAAGCATTCACTTTGTTGTGTTAAAGATCATTTATAACTCTTTATAGATAGCGTTACCAGTAACGCCCTGTCTTAATGTATATTGAACCCTGTATAACGGGGGATGGCTGGAGTCCTGGCACACTCTATATAAGTGACCCCCTCCGCTGGCACAAGGGTTCACACCCCCTATAACTCTCACACATAATCCAGTCGACCAAGCCTCTGGGTACCGAGACGTAGGGTTGTTACTTCCTCCGAGAAGGGCCTGAACTCGTAAACCTTGCGTGCACGACCTCACCGTAGATAGGATCTAGTCTCCTCCTACGTACCCCCTATTCTATTATCAGACTTATCCCACGACAATCTCCGCATGTGATCTCAGATATCCATAGGTACTCATCCCACGAATCAATGGTCGTGCCATATGCAAGCATTCGGAGTGCGGCCGTGCACTTCTGGTAACCAGAGAACCCAATCGTTCCCACAACATCCTTCTTCAAGATGAAATAGCCATAATACGACTGGACACCATGGTACAAATGATCAAAGACAGTCTTGCGCATCTGAAAACGCTAGTGAAAATGATCAGTGAAGAGTGCATCGGAGGCAAAGTAGTCAGCCATCAGTGTCAAATGGTCGCGCGCCTTGTTGTGGTTGAGCACTCAATGACCCTTGACTGATCCCTTTAAATTGAGAATATGCTCCTTCACATGCTCCGCGTCTTCAAGTACCGCCTGCATCATTGTTGTCTTGTCCATGTAGTCCTCCTCATCGGATGACCCGCCGGACAAACATACTGCTTGTATATGTACTTCAAATTGGAATCCATTGCTTTAAAGAAGAAGGGACAACTTTTTTAGCTCTGGAAATTCATTGAACAATTGTTGGGCATGGTGAGTACAGCAGTAGCGGATGGTACCTGGCAGAGCGGTTACAGGAGAGGGGTTGAACTACTGGGGAACGCAGTAATTTCAAAAAAATTCCTACTCACATGCAAGATCTATCATGGTGATGCATAGCAACGAGAGGGGAGAGTGTGTCTATGTACCCTCGTAGACCGAAAGCGGAAGCGTTTTATCAATGCGGTTGATGTAGTCGTACACCTTCACGATCCATCCCGATCAAGTACCGAACGTGCGGCACCTCCGCGTTCAGCACACGTTCAGCTCGATGAGGCCCTCGCCTTCTTGACCCAGTAAGACGGGTGAAGTAGTAGATGAGTTCCGGCAGCAGGACGGTGTGGTGACGGTGTTGGTGAAGAAAAATCTTCGCAGGGCTTCGCCTAAGCACTACGAAAACTATGACGGAGGATAAACTAGAGGGGACGGGGTTGCCGGCACATGGCTTGGTGTTTCTTGATGTGTTTTGGGTGCTAGCCCTACCCCTCTATTTATATGTTGAGCCTTGGGGTCGAAACTTGGAGTAAATGCCTACACAAAGTTGGTTTCACCCGAAAGGCAAGAGTCCTTCTCGGACTCTAGGACCAGACGCCAGGGACCCCGGCGTCTGGCCCCAGACGCCAGGGACCCCGGCGTCTGGCCCCAGACGCTAGGGACCCTGGCGTCTGGCCCCCGGACTCCGCAAAATTTCCTTTTGCTCTTTCCAAAAATCTTGTGGGATTTCCCCTTTGGCCCAAATAAAGTGTTCTCGTACCCAAACATTTTGGGAAACATTCGAAACCCCTTCCGGTGAATTCTGGAACCCTTTTGGAGACCAAACACTATTATCCCATATATCAATCTTTATCTCCGGACCATTCCGGAGTTCCTCGTCATGTCTGTGATCTTATCCGGGACTTCGAACAACATTCGGTCACCAATATACATAACTCATATAGTACTATATCGTCAATGGACGTTAAGCGTGCGGACCCTACGGGTTCGAGAACTATGTAGACATGACCGAGACACCTCTCTGGTCAATAACCAATAGCGGAACCTAGATGCCCATATTGGCTCCTAAATATTCTACGAAGATCTTTATCGGTCGAACTGCATAACAACATACGTTGTTCCCTTTGTCATCGGTATGTTACTTGCCCGAGATTCGATCATCGGGGCAAAATTGACAAATTTTACCTCAAAGCGAAAGTATTTCACAAACTAAACAACTTTTGAAAATATTTCACACTGCTGACCCTTTTGTGTAGCGCCCGACAACAAGGCGTTGCACTCTACTGTGCAATTCCTTACAGCTAGGCGCTGCACAGTGTAGTGCAACTCCTTAGAGCTAGGCGCTGCACAGTGTGGCGCCTAAGTGTTAGGCGTTGCACAGTAGAGTGCAGCGCCTTGCTGTCAGGCGCTACACATTAAAGGTTAGCCGGGTGAAATACTTTCAAGAACAGTTTAGTTTATGAAATAGTTTTGATCTAAGGTCAAATTTGTGCCTTTTGTCGATCGTTGGTATCTCAATACCTAGTTCAAGCTCGTTATCGGCAAGTCTCTTTACTCGTTCCGTAATGCATCATTCCGCAACTAACTCATTAGTCACATTGCTTGCAAGGCTCATAGTGATGTACATTACCGAGAGGGCCCAGAGATACCTCTCCGATAGACGGAGTGACAAATCCTAATCTCGATCTATGCCAACTCAACAAACACCATCGGAGACACCTGTAGAGCACCTTTATAATCACCTAGTTACATTGAGACATTTGGTAGCACACAAAGTGTTCCTCCGGTATTCGGGAGTTGCATGATCTCATAGTCGTAGGGACATGTATAAGTCATGAAGAAAGCAATAGCAATAAACTAAACAATCACTATGCTAAGCTAACAGATGGGTCAAGTCAATCACATCATTCTCTAATGATGTGATCCCGTTTATCAAATTAAAACTCATGTCTATGGTTAGGAAACTTAACCATCTTTGATTAACGAGCTAGTCAAGTAGAGGCATACTAGCGACATTCTGTTTGTCTACGTATTCACACATGTACTAAGTTTCCGGTTAATACAATTCTAGCATGAATAATAAACATTTATCATGATATAAGGAAATATAAATAACAACTTTATTATTGCCTCTAGGGCATATTTCCTTCAGTCTCCCACTTGCACTAGAGTCGATAATCTAGATTACATTGTGATGATTCTAACACCCATGGAGTCTTGGTGTTGATCATGTTTTGCTCATGAGAGAGGCTTAGTCAATGGGTCTTCAACATTCAGATCCGTATGTATCTTGCAAATCTCTATGTCTCCCTCCTTGACTTGATCGCAGATGGAATTGAAGCGTCTCTTGATGTGCTTGGTTCTCTTGTGAAATCTGGATTCCTTTGCCAATGCAATTGCACCAGTATTGTCACAATAGATTTTCATTGGACCCGATGCACTAGGTATGACACCTAGATCGGATATGAACTCCTTCATTTGTTGCTTCTGAAGCAGCTATGTACTCCACTTCACATGTAGATCTCACCACGACGCTCTGCTTGGAACTGCACCAACTGACACCTCCACCATTTAATAAAAATATGTATCCGGTTTGTGACTTAGAGTCATCCGGATCAATGTCGAAGCTTGCATCAATGTAACCGTTTACGACGAGCTCTTTGTCACCTCCATAAATGAGAAACATATCCTTAGTCCTTTTCAGGTATTTTAGAATGTTCTTGACCGCTGTCTAGTGATCCACTCCTGGATTACTTTGGTACCTCCCTGCTAAACTGATAGCAAGTCACACATCAGGTCTGATACACAGCATTGCATACATGATAGAGCCTATGGCTGAAGCATAGGGAACACCTTTCATTTTCTCTCTATCTTCTATAGTGGTCGGGCATTGAGTCTAACTCAACTTCACACCTTGTAACACAAGCAAGGACCCTTTCTTTGCTTGATCCATTTTGAACTTCTTCAAAACTTTATCAAGGTATGTGCTTTGTGAAAGTCCAATTAAGCGTCTTGATCTATCTCTATAGATCTTGATGCCTAATATATAAGCAGCTTCACCGAGGTCCTTCATTGAAAAATTCTTATTCAAGTATCCTTTTATGCTATTCAGAAATTCAGTATCATTTACGATCAACAATATGTCATCTACATATAATATCAGAAATGCTACAGAGCTCCCACTCACTTTCTTGTAAATACATGCTTCTCCAAAAGTCTGTATAAAACCATATGCTTTGATCACACTATCAAAGCGTATATTCCAACTCCGAGAGGCTTGCACTAGTCCATAAATGGATCGTTGGAGCTTGCACACTTTGTTAGCACCTTTTGGATCGACAAAACGTTTTGGTTGCATCATATACAACTCTTCTTTAAGATATCCATTAAGGAATGCAGTTTTGACATCCATTTGCCAAATTTCATAATCATAAAATGCGGCAATTGCTAACATGATCCAGACGGACTTAAGCATCACTATGGGTGAGAAGGTCTCATCGTAGTCAACTCCTTGAACTTGTCAAAAACCTTTTGCAACAAGTCGAGCTTTGTACACAGTAACATTACTGTCAGCGTCAGTCTTCTTCTTGAAGATCCATTTATTCTCTATGGCCTGCCGATCATCGGGCAAGTCAACCAAAGTCCACACTTTGTTCTCATACATGGATGCCATCTCAGATTTCATGGCCTCAAGCCATTTTGCGGGATCTGGGCTCATCATCGCTTCCTCATAGTTCGTAGGTTCGTCATGGTCAACTAACATGACTTCCAGAACAGGATTACCGTACCACTCTGGTGCGGATCATACTCTGGTTGA
Organism: Triticum aestivum; assembly: GCF_018294505.1. Classification (NCBI taxonomy): domain Eukaryota; kingdom Viridiplantae; phylum Streptophyta; class Magnoliopsida; order Poales; family Poaceae; genus Triticum; species Triticum aestivum. The sequence continues at coordinate 203,332,314 of NC_057800.1, read as the reverse complement.
CCTACGAGGTTTGGTAGTAACTTGATCAGAAGTTTCATGATCAATATCATTAGCTTCCTCACTTGCTGGTGTAGGAATCACTGGAACTGATTTCAGTGATGAACTACTCTCCAATAAGGGAGTAGGTACAATTACCTCATCAAGTTCTACTTTCCTCCCACTCACTTCTTTCGAGAGAAACTCCTTCTCTAGAAAGAATCCATTCTTAGCAACGAATATATTGCCTTCAGATCTGTGATAGAAGATGTACCCAACAGTCTCCTTTGGGTATCCTATGAAGACACATTTCTCCGATTTGGGTTCGAGCTTATCAGGTTGAAGCTTTTTCACATAAGCATCGCAGCCCCAAACTTTAAGAAACGACAACTTGGGTTTCTTGCCAAACCATAGTTCATAAGGTGTCATCTCGACAGATTTAGATGGTGCCCTATTTAATGTGAATGCAGCCGTCTCTAAAGCATAACCCCAAAACGATAGCGGTAAATCAGTGAGAGACATCATAGATCGCACCATATCTAATAAAGTGCGGTTACGACGTTCGGACACACCATTACATTGTGGTGTTCTAGGTGGCGTGAGTTGCGAAACTATTCTACATTGTTTTAAATGAAGTCCAAACTCATAACTCAAATATTCACCTCCACGATTAGATCATAGAAACTTGATTTTCTTGTTATGATGATTTTCCACTTCACTCTGAAATTCTTTGAACTTTTCAAATGTTTCAGACTTATGTTTCATTAAGTAGATATACCCATATCTGCTCAAATCATCTGTGAAGGCAAGAAAATAACGATATCCGCTGCAAGCTTCAATGTCCATTGGACCACATACATCAGTATGTATGATTTCCAATAACTCGTTGCTCACTCCATTGTTCCGGAGAACGAAGTTTTAGTCATCTTGCCCATGAGGCATGGTTCGCAAGTATCAAGTGATTCCAAAAGTCCATCAGAATGGAGTTCCTTCATCTCTTTACACCAATATGACCTAAACGGCAGTGCCACAAATAAGTTGCACTATCATTATCAACTCTGCATATTTTGGCTTCAATACTATGAACATGTGTATCACTACTATCAAGATTTAGTAAAAATAGACCACTCATCAAGGGTGCATGACCATAAAAGATATTACTCATATAAATAGAACAACCATTATTCTCTGATTTAAATGAATAACCATCTCGCATCAAACAAGATCCAGATATAATGTTCATTCTCAACGCTGGCACCAAATAACAATTATTTAGGTCTAAAACTAATCACGAAGGTAGATGTAAGAGGTAGCGTCCCGACGGCGATCACATCGACTTTGGAACCATTTCCCACGCGCATCGTCACCTCGTCCTTAGCCAATCTTTGCTTAATCTGTAGCCCCTGTTTCGAGTTGCAAATATTAGCAACTGAACCAGTATCAAATACCCAGGCACTAGTGCGAGCATTAGTAAGGTACACATCAATAACATGTATATCAAATATACCTTTCACTTTGTCATCCTTCTTCTCCGCCAAATACTTGGGGCAGTTCCGCTTTGAGTGACCAGTCCCTTTGCATTAGAAGCACTCAGTCTCAGGCTTAGGTCCAGACTTGGGTTTCTTCACTTGAGCAGCAACTGGATTGCTGTTCTTCTTGAAGTTCCCCTTCTTGCCTTTACCCTTTTTCTTTAAACTGGTGGTCTTGTTGACCATCAACACTTGATGCTCCTTCTTGATTTCTACCTCCGCAGCCTTTAGTATTGCGAAGAGCTCACGAATCATCTTATCCATCCCTTGCATATTATAGTTCATCACGAGGCTCTTGTAGCTTGGTGGCAGTGATTGAAGAACTCTGGCAATGACACTATCATCAGGAAGATTAACTCCTAGTTGAGTCAAGTGGTTGTGGTACCCAAACATTCTGAGTATATGTTCACTATAGAAATATTATCCTCCATCTTGCAGCTTTAGAACTTATTAGAGACTTCATATCTCTTAATGCAGGCATTTGCTTGAAATATTAACTTCAACTCCTGGAACATCTCATATGCTCCATGACGTTCAAAACGTTGTTGAAGTCCTGGTCCTAAGCCATAAAGCATGGCACACTAAACTATCGAGTAGTCATCAGCTTTGCTCTGTCAGGTGTTCATAACATATGGCGTTGCTCCTGCAACGGGTTTGTCACCTAGCGGTGCTTCTAGGATGTAATTCTTCTGTGCAGCTATGAGGATAATCCTCAAGTTACGGACCTAGTCCATGTAGTTTCTACCATCATCTTTCAACTTAGCTTTCTCTAGGAACATATTAAAATTCAATGGAACAAGAGCACGGGCCATCTATCTACAACAACATAGACATGCAAAATACTATTAGGTACTAAGTTCATGATAAATTAAAGTTCAATTAATCATATTACTTAAGAACTCCCACTTAGATAGACATCCCTCTAGTCATATAAATGATCACGTGATCCATATCAACTAAACCATGTCCAATCATCAGGTGAGATGGAGTAGTTTTCAATGGTGAACATCACTATGTTGATCATATCTACTATATGATTCACGTTCGACCTTTCGGTCTCAGTGTTCCGAGGCCATATCTTCATATGCTAGGCTCGTCCAGTTTAACCCGAGTATTTTGCATGTGCAAAACTGGCTTGCACCCGTTGTATGTGAACGTAGAGCTTATCACACCCGATCATCATGTGGTGTCTCGGCACGATGAACTGTAGCAATGGTGCATAATCAGGGAGAACACTTATACCCTGAAATTTAGTGAGGGGTCATCTTACAATGCTACCGCCGTACTAAGCAAAATAAGTGCATAAAGGATAAATATCACAAGCAATCAAAATATGTGACATGATATGGCCATCATCATCTTATGCCTTTGATCTCCATCTCCAAAGCACCGTCATGATCACCATCGTCACCGGCTTGACATCTTGATCTTCATCAAAGCATCATTGTCGTCTCGCCAACTATTGCTTCTACGACTATCGCTACCACTTAGTGATAAAGTAAAGCAATTACATGGCGATTGCATTTCATACAATAAAGCGACAACCATATGGCTCCTACCAGTTGCCGAAAACTGTGTTACAAAACATGATCACCTCATACAATAAAATTTAGCATCATGTCTTGACCATATCACATCACAACATGCCCTGCAAAAACAAGTTAGACGTCCTCTACTTTGTTGTTGCAAGTTTTACGTGGCTGCTACGGGCTTCTAGCAAGAATCGTTCTTACCTGCGCATAAAAACCACAACGTAGAATAGTGATTGCTTTTTGATTTTCAGACAGAACCATGTTCATTGAAACCGATTCAACTAAAGTTGGAGAAACAGACACCCACTAGCCACCTGTGTGCGAAGCATGTCCGTAGAACCAGTCTCGCGTAAGCGTACGCGTAATGTCGGTTTGAGACGCTTCATCCAACAATACCGCTGAATCAAGAATCAACTAGTGACGGCAAGAAATATGTATATACCCACGCCCACAACTCCTTTGTGTTCTACTCGTGCATATAACATCTGCGCATAGACCTGGCTTGGATGCCACTATTGGGGAACGCAGTAATTTCAAAAAAAATCCTACGCACACGCAGGATCTATCATGGTGATGCATAGCAACAAGAGGGGAGAGTGTGTCTACATACCCTCGTAGGCCGAAAGCGGAAGCGTTTTATCAACGTGGTTGATGTAGTCGTACACCTTCACGATCCGTCCTGATCAAGTACCAAACGTACGGCACCTCCGCGTTCAGCACACATTCAGCTCGATGACGTCCTCGCCTTCTTGATCCAGCAAGACGGGCGAAGTAGTAGATGAGTTCCACAGCACGACGGTGTGGTGACGGTGTTGGTGAAGAACAATCTTCGTAGGGCTTCGCCTAAGCACTATGAAAACTATGACGGAGGATAAAATAGAGGGGACGGGGTTGCCGGAACACGACTTGGTGTTTCTTGATGTGTCTTGGGTGCTAGCCCTACCCCTCTATTTATATGTTGAGCCTTGGGGTCGAAACTTGGAGTAAAAGCCTACACAAAGTCGGTTTCACCCGAAAGGCAAGAATCCTTCTCGGACTCCAGGACCAGATGATACGTCTCCAACGTATCTATAATTTATGAAGTATTCATGCTATTATATGATCAACCTTGGATGTTTTATATGCATTTATATGCTATTTTATATGGTTTTGGGACTAACCTATTAACCTAGAGCCTAGTGCCAGTTTGTGTTTTTTCCTTGTTTTAGAGTACCGCGGAAAAGGAAAACCAAACGGAGTCCAATTGACCTGAAACTTGACGGAGCTTATTTTTGGACCAGAAGAAGGCCAGGAAGTAAAAGAACTGGGCTATAAGAGTCTTGGGCTGCCCACGAGGGTGTTGCAATATGTTCATGATTCGCTTATAGTGGGTTGGTGAGTGACTGAAACACAAACCCGAGTAAGGGAGTTGTTGCGTATGGGAATAAAGAGGACTTGATGCTTTAATGCTATTGTTAGGTTTTCCCTTAATGATCTTTAGTAGTTGCGGATGCTTGCTAGAGTTCCAATCATAAGTGCATATGATCCAAGTAGAGAAAGTATGTTAGCTTATGCCTCTCCCTCATATGAAACTGCAATAGTGATTAACGGTCTTGTTAACGGTTGCCTAGGACAATTCCGCACACCGATCCACCATTATTTCACACTCGCTATTTATAATATTTAGTAATATATTATAACTTTATGATAACAGCACCTACTTTCATATTTTAGCTCTCCGATACCATACAAAATTATCCACTTCATGCCCACAACGTAGTTTTATTTCCCGTTGCTAGTTGGAAGCAAACGTTCGGTGTACGTAGAGTCGTATCAGTGGCAGATAGGGCTTGAGAGAATATTGATCTTACCTTTAGCTCCTTGTGGGTTCGACACTCCATACTTATCACTTCCACCTTTGGAAATTGATACGATGATTCCTTGCACTTGGGGATTATCAAGCTCTTTTCTAGCGCCGTTGCCGGGGAGCAATAGCGTGGGGTTGATATTCTCGTGTGTGCTTGTTTGCTTTCTTCACTAAGTAGATTTTGTTTTTCCTTTTTGTTTATGTTTAGTTGTGGGTGAAACATACAAAAAAATTAAAAGAATGAAAATATAAAAAAAATTAGTTGCCTCTCATGCCTAAAATAGTTTTTCAAAAAAGAGAAGTGATTGGAAAGTTATGCATTGAAGAAGTGAGGGTCGACCTTGAGCACTCGTGTTCATGCTCACGGAAACAATGTATAATTTTTCATGGAAGTTTATCTATAAATAATTATCCCCTTATATATATCCATTGTATTATAAAAATAATGTGCCAAGCCTTGGTTTTAGGATGATTAGATTGCTTGTTTACTATGTGCAGAACAAAAACAGAAACTTTGGCTGTAGCGTGTGATTTTTCATTTTTTTACTGGAAAGTCAAATGGGTCTGAAACTTTTTGCACATTACTTCTGTATAAATTTTTCAAAGTCTCAAATTTATTTCATAATTATTGTAGTTACATAAGTTTACTAAACATCCAGATTACTACATACTGTCCTGTTTTAGACAGATTCTGTTTTCCATGTGTTGTTTGCTTATTTAGATGAATCTATGAGTAGTATCGGAGGGTATGAACCATGGATGAGTTGGAATACAGTATATATTACACAAATATGAATTTATAATTAGTTCACAACAGTACCTAAAGGTAGTGATTTGCTTTATTATACTAACGGATCTCACAAAGTTTTTGTTAAAGTTTTGTGTGGATGGAGTGTTCGAAGAACGAGGAGTTACCAATGTGAGAAGAATAAAGAGAGGCAAGAGATCAAGCTTGGGGATTCCCAAGGCACTCCAAGTAAATATTCTAAGGATACTCAAGCATCTAAGCTTGGGGATGCCCCGGTTGGCATCGCATCTTTCTTCTTCAACAATTATCGGTATACCTCGGTTTTTGTTTTGTTCACATGATTTGTGTCCTTTGTGTTTTTATTTTTCTTTAAAGAACCATGCTAGTATGAGAATGTCCCTTCATCAATTTATAGAATACTTCATGTGCTTCACTTATATCTTTTAAATATGATCTTATAGAATTGCTCTTTGTGCTTCACTTAAATCTTTTGAGTATGGTTTTATAGAACGCTTCGTGTGCTTCACTTATACATTTTGAGCTTGGATATTGGTGAGTTTATATTAATTGTATAATGCTCCATGAACTTCACTTATATCTTTTGGAGTATAAATAATACTATCATCTAAAGCGGGTTTGGAACAGTGTCAACTTTAGGAACTAGTGATCCCGCTATTCCGAATGAGAAGAATTTTGCTTATGTGGAGAGTAGAAAAATTTCTATGCTTGTAGAGCATGATAAGAATGCTTTATGTGATGGTTATATTGTTAAATTCATTCGTGATGCTACTGAAAATTATTATGAGGGAGGAACATATGCTTGTAGGAGTTGCAATAATATCAAGTTTCCTCTCTATGTGCTTAAAGTTTTGAAGTTATACTAGTTTTGCTGTCCTATGCTAGTTGATTCTTGTTCCTATAAATTATGTGCTCACAAAATACCTAGGCATAGGAAGTGGGTTAGGTTCAAATGTGCTACTCATATTCGTCATGATGCTCTCTTTATGTTTCGATTCTTATCTTTTATGTGAGCATCATTGAAATCATCATGCCTAGCTAAAAGGCATTAAAAAATAGAGCTTGTTGGGAGACAACCCAATATTTATCCTTACTGTTTTTGTGTGTTTACATGATTAAGCTAATGTAGTAATCATGTTTTATATCTTATCTTTCAATAAAGTGCCAAGTAAGACCTTTGGGAAGACTTGGGTGAAAGTTAATGTGATCTTGCTGTAAAAAACAGAAACTTTGCACTCACGAGATTAGCTTCCATTTTTTACAGAAGAGTGCTTTGCTGCTGATTCTTTTTGCAGAAGATTAATAGACAAATTCCTCACGTCCACCAATTTATTTCATAATTTTTTGAGTAGCAGAAGTATGGTTAGTGTTCAGATCATTACAGACTGTTCTGTTTCTGACAGATTCTGTTTTCATTGCATAGTTTGCTTATTTTCTAGTTTCTATGACTTATATTTCTCAATATAAATTGTAGAAATGATATGGTACAGTAGGAACTGTGTGAGAACAATTATGAGTCTTGTCTTTGACAGTACCAAAGTGAATGGTTTACTCTTTATCATACTAACCTATCTCACGAAGTTCCATTAAGTGTTGTGTGATTGAAGTTTTCAAGCTTTGGGTGAGATATCGATATGGGGAGAATAAGGAGTGGAAAGACCAAAAGATTGGGGATGCCCAAGGCACCCCAAGTTAATATTCAATGAAGACTCAAGCGCCTAAGCTTGGGGATGCCCCGGAAGGCATCCCCTCTTTCGTCTTCAAAATTATCGGTATACCTTACTCGTAGCTATATTTTTATTTGTCACATGATATGTGTTTTGCTTGGAGCGTATTTTCAATTTCATTTGCTATTTGAATAAAATCTTTGGATCTGAAATATTGAATGAAAAAGAATCCTCCCATGGCTAGTTAATTATTTGACTACTCAGTGTCCTTCCCTTATATCTTTTGGAGTAGTTTGTCATTTACTCACGTGCTTCACGTATACTCTATGAGTAAATGGTTGAATAATTGAAATATCATAAATCTGAATTTATATATGTTTCATATGCTTACACCATGGGGAGTAATGACTTCACATAGAATAGGTATAGGTAGTAAACTTATTGAAAGTTAGCAAACATAGAATTGGTCACTTCAACAATTCATGAAAGAATATTGAAGGAAGAGAGATTTCACATATAAATATACTATCTTGGACATCTTTTGTAATTGTGAGCACTCGTTAAAATATGACATGCTAAAAGGTTAATGTCGGAGAAGGAAGACAACGTAACGGGTTATGTTTTCTTATATCCAAAATAAAGTATATTGTCTTGGATCATCCAACATGTTGAGCTTGCTTTCCCCCCTCATGCTAGCGAAATTATTTGCACCAAGTAGAGATACTACTTGTGCTTCCAAACATTCCTTAAACCAGTTTTGCCATGAGGGTCCACCATACCTACCTATGGATTGAGTAAGATCCTTCAAGTAAGTTGTCATCAGTGCATGAAATAAAAATTGCCTTCTAAATATGTATGATCTATTAATGTGGAGAAAATAAGCTTTATACGATCGTGTGAGGTGGAAGAAATAAAAGCGACGGACTGCATAATACAGGTCCATATCACAAGTGGCAATATAAAGTGACGTTCTTTTGCATTAAGATTTTGTGCATCCAACCATAAAAGCGCATGACAACCTCCGCTTCCCTCTGCGAAGGGCCTATCTTTTACTTTATCTTCTACTATTATGCAAGAGTCATGGTGATATTCACCCTTCCTTTTTACATTTTATCCTTTGGCAAGAACAATATGTTGGAAAGATCCTGGTATATATGGCTAATTGGATGTGAGTTTTCATGAACTATTATTGTTGACATACCCTTGAGGTAAAATGTTGGGAGGCAAAACTATAAGCCCCTATCTTTCTCTGGGTCCGATTAAAACTTTGAACCCATAAATATCACATGAGTGTCAGCAATTGTGAAAGACTAAATGATAGTTGAGTATGTGGAGTTTGCTAAATCAAAGCTCTGACATAGACCCTTCCTGAAAATAAGATGAATTGCAATTGTTTGATGACTAGGAGTACTATTTGTTAGTTTTCAAGAGAGTTTATGATCTATACTTTAACATGTGAATAGCTTGTTACTTGATCATGAAAAGTTTTTATGAAAATGAGCTACTGTTATGATGATGCTATAAAAAGTGATTGGAACTATCATTGATGAAACTTATGCACTTGCTAGCATTCACACTTCATAAATTATTTCTTTTATCATTTACCTACTCGAGGACGAGCAGGAATTAAGCTTGGGGATGCTGATACGTCTCCAACGTATCTATAATTTATGAAGTATTCATGCTATTATATGATCAACCTTGGATGTTTTATATGCATTTATATGCTATTTTATATGGTTTTTGGGACTAACCTATTAACCTAGAGCCCAGTGCCAGTTTCTGTTCTTTCCTTGTTTTAGAGTACCGCGGAAAAGGAAAACCAAACGGAGTCCAATTGACCTGAAACTTGACGGGGCTTATTTTTGGACCAGAAGAAGGCCATGAAGTAAAAGAACTAGGCTAGAAGAGTCTCAGGCTGCCCACGAGGGTGGGGGTGCACCCACCCCCCTGGGCGCGCCCCCTGCCTCGTGGATAGCCCGGAGACCCCCCCTGCCTTATTCCCGACTCCAACACCTCTTATATAACCCAAAACTTCCAGAAAGAAACCTAGATCGGGAGTTCCGCCACCAGAAGCCTCCGTAGCCACCGAAAACCAATCTAGGCCCTCTCTGGCACCCTACCGGAGGGGGCCATCATCACCGAAGGCCATGGAGGAGGATCCCGGAGGGGCCATCATCACCATGAAGGCCAAGGACCAGAGGGGGAAGGCCATGGAGGAGGAAGCACAAGGGGTAGAACCTCTCCTCCTCTCTCTTGGTGGCACTGGAGTGCCATCGGGAGGGGAATCATCCCGCGGTGATCGTCTTCATCAACATCACCATCATCATCACCATCCCCATCTCTTTTACGTGGTCCACTCTCCCGCACCCCGTTGTAATCCCTACTTGAACATGGTGCTTTATGCCACATATTATGATCCAATGATGTGTTGCCATCCTATGATGTTTTGAGTAGATATCTTGTCTTTGGGTTGATTGATGATCTAGATTGGTATGAGTTGTATGTTTTACTATGATTCTGTCCTATGGTGCCCTCCGTGTCGCACAAGCGTGAGGGGTTCCTGCTGTAGGGTATTGCAATACGTTCATGATTTGCTTATAGTGGGTTGGTGAGTGACTGAAACACAAACCCGAGTAAGGGGGTTGTTGCGTATGGGAATAAAGAGGACTTGATGCTTTAATGCTATGGTTGGGTTTTACCTTAATGATCTTTAGTAGTTGCGGATGCTTGCTAGAGTTCCAATCATAAGTGCATATGATCCAAGTAGAGAAAGTATGTTAGCTTATGCCTCTCCCTCATATGAAACTGCAATAGTGATTACCGGTCTTGTTAACGGTTGCCTAGGACAATTCCGCACACCGATCCACCATTATTCCACACTCGCTATTTGTAATATTTAGTAATATATTCTAACTTTATGATAACAGCACCTACTTTCATATTTTAGCTCTCCGATACCATACAAAATTATCCACTTCATGCCCACAACGTAGTTTTATTTCTCATTGCTAGTTGGAAGCAAACGCTCGGTGTACGTAGAGTCGTATCAGTGGCAGATAGGGCTTGAGAGAATATTGATCTTACCTTTAGCTCCTTGTGGGTTCGACACTCCATACTTATCACTTCCACCTTTGGAAATTGCTATGATGATTCCTTGCACTTGGGGATTATCACCAGACGCCAGGGATCTCGTCGTCTGGACCCATACGCCAGGGACCCTGGCGTCTGGCCCCTAGGCTCCGCAAAACTTCCTTTTGCTCTTTCCAAAAACCTTGTGGGCTTTCCCCTTTGGCCCAAATAAAGTGTTCTCGTACCCAAACATTTCAGGAAACATCCGGAACCCCTTCCGATGAATTCTGGAACCCTTCTGGAGACCAAACACTATTATCCCATATATCAATCTTTATCTCCGGACCATTTCTGAGTTCCTCGTCATGTCTGTGATCTTATCCGGGACTCCAAACAACATTCAGTCACCAACATACATAAATCATATAGTACTATATCGTCAACGAACGTTAAACATGCGGACTGATGAAGCTATGTACCTACGGTAGGGTCATAGGCCTGACCTAGACACCCTCCCCTAGGACATCACCCTAAAACCAGAAGCATTCGAGGGATAGCATCATCCACTCGACTACGAAGCATTCCACTCGGAAGACTCAAAGTAACTCGACCACGACAACTATCACTCGACAGACAGAAGATCTAAAGTCGTTCTGCACGGCAACGGTTGGACGTTTACTTCATAGACTTAATGGGCATTTATGTCACTTTATTGCTAGCGTTACCAATAACGCCCCCTCTTGATGTACCTTAAACCCTTTGTAACGTGGGCTGGCTGGGGTCTGGGCACACTCTATATAAGCCACCCCTCTCCACTAGCACAAGGGTTGGCACCCCCTGTAACACATATACACATAATCCAGTCAACCGCCTCCGGGAACCGAGACGTAGGGCTGTTACTTCCTCAGCGAAGGGCCTGAACTCGTAAAACTCGTGTGTACAACTTCGCCATAGCTAGGATCTTTCCTCCTCATACCTACCCCCCATTCTACTGTCAGTCTTAGATCCACGACAGTTGGCGCCCACCGTGGGGTAGGTGTCTTAGCGACTTTTTGGTGGAGTTGCGATTTTTTCCGATTCTCATCGTCATGGTTTCTGCCGGCGGACTGGTTGAGGGCCGCGAGATCCATCTCGGCGCGCTCGTCTTCGTTGCCGACGACTCCGCTTGGCTTCAGGAAGCTCCACTCGACATCGAAGCACTCCCCGTCCGTGGGGCGACGCACTTTCGCGCATGCGTCCGCGGCGTCCTTCTCCGGCAGCCGTCGACCCAGTATCGGTCGGCTCCTATGGTGTCCTCGTCCCCCGTTGTTCACCGGCGCACGCGTTTCGATCGGTTGCGGCTCCAGCGGTGGGTGAGACACGCGATGGCCCGCCAGTCGGCCACCTCACAAGTTGCGGCAATCGAGCCCGATGAAACCCTCTACGGCCTGTTCGACTGGCTCCATCGAGACCACATCCGAGTGCGATAGCAGCGATCCTGAGGCGGAAGTCTTGATGGTCAATGGACGACACAGTCCCCCTGGCTTCCCCCGCGACGACGGTGATGATGGCGGCAGCGATCTGTCGCGTGTTCACGAGGAGTACCGTCCGGAGCCCCTTTCTTCGCAGCGGAGGGAAGAGCTTCGCTGCCGCAATATGGATGCACTTCACACTCCTATCATTGGGGAAACCCCCGAGGCCCGGGCCTTGGAGGAAGCGCGCCTAGCCAACTTGGTTGAGCGCACTCGGCTGGAGAGCCTGCAGCATGCACTCGACAAGCATGCTCGGCAGTGGATCCCTGAATCCAGTCGACGACAGCTTTTTCCGCCTCAAACTCAGGTATACCGCACTCCAATTCAAAATCTCACAGCTGCAGCCCGAATAGTAGAGTCAATTCAGCCTTCCCAGTCGGAAGCTGGCAGAGGTTTGATGCAGATCCGGGCCTTGCTCCGAGCAGCCGGCGAGCAGAACACAGCGGTATCTCAGTCACGGAATAGGATTCATAGTAGGTCTGTGATGGCGAATACAATTCAGTCGGCCCACAGCCCAAGATCGCCCCCGCAGCGTGAAGGACACGAGCATAGGCAAGATCAGTATAGAAACCACAAGCAATATGATCACTGACTCGGCCACGATGACCGTCGTTGAGTGCCCATGCCTCCTCCGAGGAGTGGGTCATATGTGCCTCGGCGGCATGATGACAGACGCCCTCACAGCGGCGAGCGAAAAATACCAGTCGACCCAAGGGAGCCAGGCTTTGATGCGAGATCTATTCTCATTCAAGGTCTGGTTGACAGGAATAGAGCACACAGAGAAGGCCATGACAGAGATTATCCGACTGGCGGCAGAGTGCACATTTCAGGTCCCGAGTGTTTCAGTAGAGCCATCAGGGCCGCAGTGATTCCTCCCAATTTCAGGTTGGCGACTGGAGTCCACAAGTTTACAGGGTGAGTCTAAGCCTGACACTTGGATTGAGGACTACCGAGTGGCTCTAAAAATTGGTGGTGGCAATGATGAAGTCACCATGAAGCACCTTCCTCTGATGTTGGAAGGCTCAGCCAGAGCATGGTTGAACCAGTTAGCACCTGGCAGTATATTCAGTTGGGAGGAACTCGCCCGAATGTTTGTTAGGACTTTTAAAGGTACTTGCAAGCGACCAGCGGGGTTGACATAATTGCAGCATTGTGTGCAAAAAACGAATGAAACCCTGAGAGACTATATCCAGAGATGGATCACGTTACACCATATAGTGGAGAATGTGTCGGATCACCAAGCAGGTTGTGCCTTCAAAGAAGGCGTTAAGTATCGGGAGTTGAATCTGAAATTCGGTCGGACAGGGGATATGTCCTTGACTCGGATGATGGAGATTGCCACCGAATACGCTAACGGTGAAGAAGAAGAATACCGACTCCGGACTCCGGAGTGGCAAGCACAAAACAGTCGCCCAGGACACCGGTGGAGGTACTTCTAATCGGAAACAGAAGCGTAAGGCCGAGCCAGCTGCTCCTGGTGAGGCTTTAGTTGTGGCTCAAGGAAAGTTCAAGGGGAAGCCCAAAGGGCCCTGGAACCCCAAGAAAGTGAAAGATCAAGATGGAAATGATGTGTTGGATTTACCATGCCACATTCACACAAAGAAAGACGAAGAGGGTAATCTGATTTATCCTAAACACACCACTCGACAATGTCGACTCCTGATCCAGCAGTTCCGAGAGAAACAACCCAATGAGAAGGAAAAAGAGTCGGACAAGGGTGAGGATAAGGAAGAGGATGGTGATGGTTTTCCCAACGTCAACTCCACTTTGATGATTTTTGCTGATGTTGAGAGCAAAAGACGATTAAAAGTTATCAACAAAGAAGTGAACATGGTTGCTCCGGCAACACCAAGTTATTTGAAGTGGTCCCAGACTGCCATCATGTTCGACCAGTCTGACCATCCAGCACGTATAGCCACCCCTGGGAGGCAAGCGTTGGTGATCGACCCAATTGTTGAAGGCACTCGACTGACTTAAGTGCTTATGGATGGTGGTAGCGGCCTGAATATCCTTTATGCTGAAACCTTGAAAGGAATGGGGATTCTGATATCCAAGCTCAGCGAAAGTAATATGAGTTTCCATGGTGTCATACCTGGCAAGAAGGCTGAATCACTCGGCCAGATCGCCCTTGATGTGTTTTTCGGTGATTCCAAGAATTACCGCAAGGAAAAGTTGACATTTGAAGTAGTGGATTTCCAGAGTGCTTATCATGCTATTCTGGGTAGGCCTGCCTATGCACGTTTCATGGCTCGACCATGTTATGTGTACCTCAAATTGAAAATGACTGGTCCCAGAGGAGTGATCACTATCACTGGCAATTGGCAGAAGGCAGAAGAGTGCTTCCAGAAGGGCTCAAAAATCGCCGATGCACAAATGGCAGCAGTCGAAATGCAAGAATACAAGAAAAATGCAGATCCGAGTGATTTGCTGCGCTCCAAGAAGCCTGCCACAGATTCTGCATTTCAGTCGTCCGGTGAAACCAAGCCGATTCATATTCACCCGACCGATCCTAATGATGCTCCTACTCATATCTCAACTTCACTCTACAACAAATAGGAAGAAGCGCTCATCCAGTTCCTCTGTGAGAACTGGGACATCTTTGCATGGAAACCTTCTGACATGCCGGGTGTACCCAGGGGACTGGCTGAGCATCGTTTGCGAGTCGACCTGAAAGTAAAACCAATCAAGGAACATCTTCGACGGTCCGCCGTATAGAAGAGAAAAACAATTGGTGAGGAAGTGGCTCGGCTCCTGGCAGCTGAGTTCATCCGAGAGATTTACCACTCCGAGTGGCTCGCCAATGTTGTCATGGTCCCCAAGAAGGACGATTCACTTCGCATGTGCATTGACTTCAAGCATATCAATCAGGCTTGCCCAAAAGATCATTTTCCTCTCCCTCGCATCGACCAGATTGTCGACTCGACTGCAGGGTGTTAGCGTTTGTCTTTTCTAGACGCCTATTCCGGGTACCATCAGATCCGACTGTATGGACCCGATGAGATAAAAATAGCTTTCATCACGCCATTCGGGTGTTTTTGTTATGTCACCATGCCGTTCGGTCTCAAGAACGCTGGAGCTACAGTCATGAGGATGATTCAGAAGTGTCTGCTCACTCAAATCAGTCGGAATATGGAAGCATACATGGATGACATTGTTGTCAAGTCGCGTAAAGGTTCCGACCTGCTGGCTGACCTTGCTAAAACCTTTGCCAACCTGAGAAGATATGATATCAAGCTTAACCCATCAAAGTGCACATTCGGAGTTCCTGGCGGAAAGTTACTCAGCTTCCTCGTTTCCGAACGAGGGATCGACGTGAACCCAGAGAAAGTTGGTGCCATACTCCGGATGAAGCGCCCTGTGCGTGTGCATGATGTCAAGAAGCTTACTGGTTGTTTGGCCGCCTTGAGTCGATTCATTTCTCGCCTCGCTGAAAAGGCATTGCCTCTTTACCGACTGATGAAGAAATCTGACAAGTCCGAGTGGACTCCTGAAGCTGATGCAGCGTTTGCAGAACTCAAAGCCCTGGTTTCCACCCAGACGGTGCTCGCTGCCCCAATCAGCAAAGAGCCTTTACTGCTTTATATTGCAGCCACTGGAC
Source organism: Triticum aestivum (assembly GCF_018294505.1). Lineage (NCBI taxonomy): Eukaryota > Viridiplantae > Streptophyta > Magnoliopsida > Poales > Poaceae > Triticum > Triticum aestivum. Next base: position 203,316,817 of record NC_057800.1, on the reverse strand, counting down.
AAGTTGTCAGTATAGTACTCACGGTCGAGTGGGAAGAAGAAGGAAAAACCTATAAAGTTCAGCGCCCAGTATACTATGTTTCTGAAGTTCTGACTCCATCCAAGCAAAGATATCCACATTATATCAGAAGCTTGTTTATGGGATTTACATGAACACGAAGAAGGTTGCGTATTATTTCTCTGATCACTCCATTACAGTCGCCAGCGATGCACCATTGTCAGAAATTCTGAACAACAGAGATGCAACTGGTCGAGTGGCAAAGTGGGCAATTGAACTCCTTCCCTTGGATATCAAGTTTGAGGCAAAGAAAGTTATCAAGTCCTAGGCAATAGCAGATTTCCTCGCCGAGTGGATCGAACAGCAACTGCCGAATCAGATTCACTCAGACCATTGGACCATGTTCTTTGATGGATCTAAGATGCTGAATGGTTCTGGTGCTGGGGTATTATTGGTATCCCCCCGAGGCGACAAACTCTGCTATGTTCTCTAGATTCATTTTGATTCCTCCAACAATGAAGCTGAATATGAGGCACTTTTGTACGGGTTGCGTATGGCCATTTCACTCGGCGTCCGTCGCCTCATGGTCTACGGCGACTCAGATTTGGTGGTGAATCAAGTAATGAAGGAGTGGGACGTCAGAAGCCCGGCTATGACTGCCTATTGTAATGCGGTGAGAAAGTTAGAGAAGAAGTTTGAGGGTTTAGAGCTCCATCACATACTCCGACTGAAAAATCAAGCAGCGGATGATTCGGCGAAGATAGGTTCCAAGAGATAAGCCATTCCCAGTAATGTGTTTTTGGAACATATTCATACACCTTCAGTCCAGGAAGATCCTTTCACTGAAGAGCTCCCACAACCAAAGAGCGCCACTGATCCGACTGAAGTCGAAGTCCCGGCCGTGGTCAACTTGATCATGGAGGTTTTGGTCATCACTCCCGACTGGACAGTGTCATACATCGCGTACATTCATAGGAAGGAACTCCAAGAGAACGAAGAAGAGGCCCGACAGATCGTCCGCCGATCCAAAGCTTTTACTGTGATAAGAGGGCATCTGTTCAGAGAAAGTGTAACTAGAGTCAGCCAGAAATGCATAACACCAGAAGAAGGTCGAGTGATCCTCAACGACATCCACTCGGGGACCTGTGGTCACCATGCGTCCTCTCGGACCATTGTGGCCAAAGCATACCGAGCCGGATTTTATTGGCCACGTGCAAATGAGATGGCACAAGAAATAGTCGACATATGTGAAGGTTTCCAGTTTTATCCAACATGTCTTGCAAGCCTGCGTCACCCCTGAAGACCATTCCACTCGTCTGGCCCTTCGTTGTTTGGGGTTTGGACATGGTTGGACCTCTGAGAACGGGTAGGAGCGGTTTCACTCATGTACTCGTGGCAGTCGACAAGTTCACCAAATGGATTGAAGCCAAACCTATCAAAAGTCTTGAAGCCAGTACTATGGTCAGTTTCATTAGGGAGTTGACATTCAGATATGGTGTTCCGCACATCATCATCACCGACAATGGGGCGAACTTCGATTCTGATGAGTTTAGAGCCTTCTGCGCTTCCCAAGGCACTCAAGTCGACTATGCTTCAGTCGCCCATCCCCAGTCAAATGGACAAGCTGAAAGAGCAAACGGATTGATTCTCAAAGGATTGAAACCCCGACTGATGTGTGATCTCAAGCACGCGGCAGGCGCCTGGGTCGAAGAACTTCCATCAGTGCTTTGGGGTTTGAGGACAACTCCTAATCGGTCGACTGGCCAAACTCCATTCTTCTTGGTCTATGGAGCTGAAGCTGTACTTCCGAGTGACTTGCTTCACAATGCACCCAGAGTCGAGCTTTTCTCAGAAGATGAAGCAGAATAGGCTCGGCAAGACGCAGTTGATCTCCTAGAAGAGGAAAGAGAGATGGCCCTGATCCGGTCGACCATTTATCGGCAAGACCTGCGTCGATTCCACGCCAGAAACGTGAGGGGTTGAGAATTTCAAGAAGGAGACTTGGTTCTTCGAGTGGATCAGCAAAAACCACAGAAGCTCGCCCCTACTTGGGAAGGCCCCTTCATTATCACCAGAGTGCTCCACAATGGAGCATACCACTTATACAATGTCGAGCACAAGAAAGAGGAGCCACGCGCTTGGAATGCGGAGCTGCTCCGCCCCTTTTACACTTAAGCATTCAGACTGTTGAGATGTAATAAGAAATACCCTTTAATTTGATTATCAAAGACACAGTTTTACAGTCTCTTAAATGATTGTTGTTCCTTTTTTATATGTTCTAAATCCCCCAGTGGGTGCCTTAGATGCGAATCCGTTTCGCCTAAGTTTAAAAAAAATCCTACTGAGTGGTGAGCAAGCCTCTCACTCGGAAGCTTGGCTGCGAATCCGTTTCGCCTAAGTTTGAAAAATCCTACCGAGTGTTGAGAAAGCCTCTCACTCGGGGGCTTAGCTGCAGTCCAGTACTCGCCTAAGTTTGAAAAATCCTACCGAGTGATGAGCAAGTCTCTCACTCGGGGGCTTAGCTACAGTCCAGTACTCGCCTAAGTTTGAACAATCCTACCGAGTGATGAGCAAGTTTCTCACTCGGGGGCTTAGCTGCAGTCCAGTACTCGCTTAAGTTTGAAAAATCCTACCAAGTGATGAGCAAGTCTCTCACTCGGGGGCTTAGCTACAGTCCAGTACTCGCCTAAGTTTGAAAAATCCTACCGAGTGGTGAGCAACCCTCTCACTCGAGGGCTTAGCTGCAGTCCAGTACTCGCCTAAGTTTAGAAAATCCTATCGAGTGGTGAGCAACCCTCTCACTCGGAGGATTAGCTGCAGTCCAGTACTCGCCTAAGTTTAGAAAATCCTACCGAGTGGTGAGCAACCCTCTCACTCAGAGGCTTAGCTGCAGTCCAGTACTCGCCTAAGTTTAGAAAATCCTACCGAGTGGTGAGCAACCCTCTCACTCGGGGGCTTAGCTGCAGTCCAGTACTCACCTAAGTTTAGAAACTCCTACCGAGTGGTGAGCAACCCTCTCACTCGGGGGCTTATCTGTGGTATAGTACTCGCCTAAGTTTGAAACACGTCCCTACCCGCAAGGATGACGAGGTGCAGGTCGACTGCAACCTTCTCTTCAGAGCTACGCCACAAATACAACGTGTGCTCCATCCTCCTCCGCAAGGACGAGGAGACACAGGTTGACTGCAACCTTCTCTTCAGAACTACGCCACAAATACAACGTGCGCTCCATCCTCGTCCGCAAGGACGAGGAGGCATATGTCGACTACAACCTTCTCTTCGGGGTTGCGCCACAAGTATATCATGTGCTCCATCCTGACCTGCAAGGACGACAAGGTACAGGTCGACTGGGACCTCCTCCTCAGAGCTGCATCTCAAGTACAAAGATTATCCCGAGTGAAGAACAAGTTCCACTCGAAGGCAAACACAAGCATATTCAGAAGATAAACCAAGTTCAGATAAATCCTAAAGTTCCAGAACACGGATAAAAGTACTCGGGCATCAGGCCCGAAGGAGTTTAATGGTTACAAAATCACTCGGCATTCTGAGGCAAATTTAAGGCGAGGTATAAAGTTTGCTCACTCTGCAGGAGGAGGGCTTGTAGGCTCGATGAATTCATCTAGATCAATTCCGTCAGTGATCCGAGTGGTAGCAGCAATGAAGGTTTCCATGAAGGATTGGAAGTCATGCCTTTTGGTGTTGGCAACTTTGATCGCTGCCAGCTTCTCTTCTCGAGCTTCTTTGCAGTGGACCCGAACCAGCGACAGAGCCACGTCAGCACCGCATCGGGCAGATGACTTCTTCCATTCCTGTACTCGACCAGGAACCTCATTGAGTCGGGTCATCAGGGACTTGAGGTCATTTTGAAGCGTCACCCTTGGCCAAAGTGATGTATAAATGCGCGACACCGCCACCTTCAGGCGAGCAAGATAGCTCGTAACACTAGCGACACGAGATTCCAGTCGGAGCACGTTCATGGCAGCCTCATCGCTGACAGGAGAAAGGATGGGGTCCAAGCCTGTCTCAATCCGTCCAGTTTCTTCTTCAAATTTTTGGAAGAATTCTGCAGATTCAAGGAGTTAATGAGTCGACCGGTTCATGGTGACTTGCAAACAGTAAATCAGTCGGATAAAGAAAAGTACCTTCGAGCATAAGGAAGAGCTTCTTGGCGAGTGCTTTCAGATAAGCTTCCATGTTGTTTCTCCTACGAGAAATGCCCTCCAGCTTCTCGTCCAGAGTCACCTTATCTTTCTTCAGACTAGTCGCTTCTCGATTGGACTCAGCAAGAGACGTCTTCAGCTTGGTGATTTCCTCCTCTAGCGCACCGACCGAAGGCAGCTTCTTGTCAGCTAGTGCAGTCTTCTCCTGAGCCTCCTTTTGCGCAGCTAAAAGATCGAGATCCTTCTTCACCAGAGCCTACCTCATTTTCTCTGCAAGATATGCACTTGGGTCAGACAGAAGAACGAAGAGATAACTTGAGGGATGGTCAAAATAAACAGTTGACAGGTCATTACCTTCCGTACCAGCCACTTCATCTTTAGCCTTTTTCAAGTTCTGATGGGCCAGCTCCAAGTCAAGGTTGAGTTGTCTTTGCTTTTCCTCGAATTCAGCGAGAGATAAGCGCACGGGATTTCTACAATTAGTAAAAGATATGTCAATGGACAAGATCAAAGATCATTTGGTTATGAGTGAATAAAACTTTAAGACTACTTCAGAATCAAACATTCTACAGTAGTCTTGGGGACTACACCCAGTGGGTGCACTTATCGTGCCCCCACTGGTTCAGATTCCACTCGACATGGTCTGCCCAGACCGAGTGGAAAAGAAAAAAGAATAAGAGAGAAATACATACTCAGACCCCAACCGACTGCCAGCAGTCGACTGCGGTCTCGGGGACTACACCCAGTGGGTGCACTTAGCGTGCCCTCCTGGTTCAGATTCCACCCGACATGGTCCGCCCAGAACGAGTGGAAGAGTGAAACAACAAAGACGTCAAACACCCAGTAGGTGCGCAAATGCGAAGTGCAGAATAACAAGAAGTTGCATGGAGAAAAGTTTTTAGGTAGCATATCCTAACAGAACAAGCAACAAGATAAGAGTTCAGTCAGAAGCCAACTTACCTGGACATTGGCTTGAAGGGCCGCGCTGGTGTCGTAAGCAACATGACTATTTTCGTGCACTACCTTCACTCGCTCCATCATTATGCCAGCTTGGCGAATGGCTTCTGTGGCAGCGTCTGCCTGACTTTCTGGAACATGATGAGTGGTGAAGAATGGGATTGACGATGCAGATGAGGTAGCTTGAAGTTCCGAGGCATGAGGCTGGACGGTTGAAGCAACCACTGGTACAGTCGATGATGTGGGGCGTTCACTTGATACTGGATCAGCGAAAGTAACAGAAGCCCAAGTCATATCTTCAGGCTGTTGAATCGCTGACTCTGCCGCCAGCACCGATTGTGATGTCTTGCCAGCTGATGCCTTCTTGTTCCTCCTAGGCCTCAGCGGCACGTCCTCGTTGTCGTCTAGAAGTTCAATGACATTGGGAGGAGCTGCAAAAAGAATCAATCGCCAGAATTTAATCGGCCGACAAATCGGCCGAGTAACTGAGGACATGATTATAAGAGTTGTACCAGGGTTGGAGGTGACTGCATCTTCCATTTCTTCATCTTCATTCCTGTAAGCAGAAGTCCCGGAGGTAGCAGCACTACAAATTTCAAGATTCCGTCGGTCATATCTATCACGGCGGGACAATCAAAACTCGATTTGTACTAAACCAATAAATCAGGTCCAATTATTGCCCGGAAACAGTGGGAATGGCCACTTTGATCTTGGGCAAGGCTTTCTACGGTTTTGACAGCGCAACTTTCAGTTGCTTTGGTGCCTTCTCAGTCGGCGCCGGAGAAGACGTCCGAGGGCGCTTTGACGACTGCCCGGTCTGCGTGGTCGCTTTGTCACGGATGCTTGCCGGGTCGTGAGTATGCTTGGATCGCTTTTCCCTACGGGGAGGTGAGTCGACCTCTTCTTCATCACTCGGGTCGTCACTCTCCTCGTCCTCCTCTTCGTCAGAGTGCCACTCGCCTCTCTCGCCTCCGCTCACCTCCCCCTCTGGATCCCGCTCCTGCTCCCCGTTGGGCATCGAGTACATCTCAGTAAGGGTCTGAAAGACAACAAGCAAAACAAAAAGTCAGTCGGTTGACAACAAGCAGTTACATGATAAATCAAGAAAAACACTCGGCAATTTCGAGTTGGATCTTGTCTGGTTCATACGAGTTGTCGAGTGGAGGGACTCTCCTAGACCCCCTGGGGTTATTTTTGTTGCTGGTGATACCCCTCAACCACTTCTCCACCGTATCCTCATCGACCTCTTCTGGGTGGATCCGAGTGGAATCATCAATGCTCGAATACATCCACATCAGATGATCATGAGCTGAATGCGTCGCCTGAGGAATACCTCCAACAGATACATGCCATCCACGCCACCGCAGACGAGCTGGACCACTCGCTCGACCAGCACCTTCACCTCCGCTTTCTCCTCGGGGGTCACTTTCAAGGCGGAGGGCTTCTCGACTCGAGCCATGGAAAAGGGGGGAAGTCCAGTTGACTGACATGGAGTTGGCTGGTCTTTGCAGTAGAACCAGGTCGACTGCCACCCTCTGACTGACTTGGGAAGAATCATGGCTAGGAAAGTGCTTTTACCTATCATTTGGATCCCAAGACCCCCACACATCTGGATCACATGTGTCCTCTCATCACCCGGATTGGCCTTTTTGACCGTCTGAGAACGACAGGTGAAGATGTGTTTGAAGAGGCCCCAGTGCGGCCGACAACCCAAGAAATTCTCGCACATGTACACGAATGCAGCAAGATACACAATAGTGTTGGGGGGGGATGATGAAGTTGTGATCCAAAGAAATTCAAGAAACCTCGGAAGAAAGGGTGGGGAGGCAAAGAGAAACCACAGTCGACGTGGGTGGCGAGAAGCACGCACTCACCCTCCCGCGGCCACGGCTCGGTCTCATCCTCCGGGAGCCGCGCTGACTTGTGGGGAATCAGACCCCCCTCGGCCAGATCGTCGATGTCTTCCTGACTAATCGTCGACCGAATCCAATCGCCCTGGATCCAGCCTCGCGGCAGGTCAGACCTCGACGAAGATCCGCCCCGGCTAGACTTCTTCCCCTTCGCCTTCGTCGTCGCCTTCTTCGCGCGCTCCAAGGCCATCGTCTTCTCCTTCCCCATTGCAGCGGGCGGAACTCGAACTGAGCGGCGGCACCGGGAGCAGAGGTGGATGCGGTGGATAAATGGAGGAGAAAGGGGAAGAATGGGAACGCACTATGCAAAAACCACAATCCGGCGCCTTATATGAGGTCATTTTCGAGTGGCTGACCCGTGCGCCTAGGTGATCCTATCAAATCCCGCAACAGTCGCGTGCGCGATACGTGGCAAAAAAGGTGGCGCGGTGATCGAGGCGGTTCTGCCTAATCCAACCCGATTATTGCGGCCTCCTCCATCCCGCACGCTTCCCAAAATCCGAATCCCGCGAGATCCGCGAGCAGCAGAGCAACCTGTCAGACGGAAGATTTTTTCCATATCAACACTCGAAGCTTAGCAGTAAAAGTTCACTCGGCAAAACCAAGAATGGACCAAGGCGACTGAAAAAGAAGTTGAAGTCATCATGATTGCTCATTTGATCCCAGTAAGACGCTTCTAAAGCGCAAAAATTGAATCGGAGGTATTCTCAACTCCTTCTCCATTCGAGCCCTGAACCATTCGGGGACTAATGATGAAGCTATGTACCTAGGGTAGGGTCATAGGCCTGACCTAGACACCCTCCCCTAGGACATCACCCTAAAACCAGAAGCATTCGAGGGATAGCATCATCCACTCGACTACGAAGCATTCCACTCGGAAGACTCAAAGTCACTCGACCACGACAACTATCACTCGACAGACAGAAGATCTAAAGTCATTCTGCACAACAACGGTCGGATGTTTACTTCATAGACTTAATGGGCATTTATGTCACTTTATTGCTAGCGTTACCAGTAACGCCCCCTCTTGATGTACCTTAAACCCTTTGTAACGTGGGCTGGCTGGGGTCTGGGCACACTCTATATAAGCCACCCCTATCCACTGGCACAAGGGTTGGCACCCCTGTAACACATATACACATAATCCAGTCGACCGCCTCCGGGCACCGAGACGTAGGGCTGTTACTTCCTCAGCGAAGGGCCTGAACTCGTAAAACTCGTGTGTACAACTTTGCCATAGCTAGGATCTTGCCTCCTCATACCTACCCCCATTCTACTGTCAGTCTTAGATCCACGACATGGACCCTACGGGTTCGAGAACTATGTAGACGTGACCGAGACACCTCTCTGGTCAATAACCAATAGCGGAACTTGGATGCCCATATTGGCTCCTACATATTATATGAAGATTTTTATCGGTCGAACCGCATAACAACATACGTTGTTCCCTTTGTCATCGGTATGTTACTTGCCCGAGATTCGATCGTCGGTATCTCAATACCTAGTTTAATCTCGTTACCGACAAGTCTCTTTACTCGTTCCGTAATGCATCATTCCGCAAATAACTCATTAGTCACATTGCTTGCAAGGGTCATAGTGATGTACATTACCGAGAGGGCCCAGAGATACCTCTCTGATAGACGGAGTGACAAATCCTAATCTCGATCTATGCCAACTCAACAAACACCATCGGAGACACCTGTATAGCACCTTTATAATCACCTATTTACGTTGTGACGTTTGGTAGCACACAAAGTGTTCCTCCGGTATTCGGGAGTTGCATGATCTCATAGTCGTAGGAACATGTATAAGTCATGAAGAACGCAATAGCAATAAACTAAACGATCATTATGCTAAGCTAACGGATGGGTCAAGTCAATCACATCATTATTTAATGATGTGATCCCATTTATAAAATGACAAATCTTTGTCCATGGCTAGGAAACTTAACCATATTTGATTAACGAGCTAGTCAAGTAGAGGCATACTAGTGACATTCTGTTTGTCTATGTATTCACACATGTACTAAGTTTCCGGTTAATACAATTCTAGCATGAATAATAAACATCTATCATGATATAAGGAAATATAAATAACAACTTTATTATTGCCTCTAGGGCATATTTCCTTCATGAACGGCGATAGAGGAGAAGCGGGGTGGAGCTCGACTGGAACGCTGGTGGTGATAGACAGGTATAGTTCTGGCAGGGGTGTGGCGTGGCGGGCGGGGTGGTGGAGCGACGGTGAAGGCAAGAAAGAAAGTGGAAGGAGAGAAAATGGGGAGAATGGAATCGCGGGGTCCGGGAAGAGTTTTGTGTGGGTCGGGGGTGTCGGAGGCCTTCATGGCCGCTGTCCGGACTCTTGCAAAGCCCCCCATGTCTGTCTTGAGTTTGTCGAAAAAGTACGTATGGACCGCTCGATGGACCGATACATGCCACGTTGGATGGCAAACTACGTGTGGACCATGTGGTTCGGACAATTGCGGGCGGTCTGAGGGTCCGCCTTCGAGATGCTCTTAGATTGGAGTGAAGCATAGGGGGGGTATCATTTTCCTTCCCTAACCCAGGGCGGTTAGGGCAAACTCTTCTCTCCAAACTTCGCCAATGAGTTCGTGGATTCGCCTCTCCTCTGCCTACCGCCCTATTTGTGACGCCCGGGTAATCACGCTACAGTAACCCTCTAGTAATGATGCCACGTCACCTCGATTATTGTTGATAATCTCGCGTTAGTTCAGAACCGATCCAAATTCAAATCTGAATTAAAGTTAAAACAATTAAAATTTTCAAAAGTCAAAACTAAATTGTTCCTAACGTGTCAAATAACCCGTAATAAATGTTGGTGAAGAAATCATCTTCTAATAAAATACTTAAATGCACTAAATAAACTAAAAGAGCGATAAAACAATTATCTGAAATGCTTTTAAAATAATAAGCACATGCAAAACACTTTATTTAAAGTGCCAGAATATTTGGGGTTGTGACCTATTTAATAACACCAAATTAGTTGTCGCTTTTAAATTTTATAAAACTAAAATAAAAGAAAACTAAAAAGAAATAGAATAAAAAAAGAAGAAGAAAGGAAAACAGAACAAGAAAGAAAGAAAGAACCCCCCACTGGGCCACAGCCCAGTGGGCCTGTGGGCCAACCAGGCCGGCCCAGCCGGCGCCTATAGCCCCCCTGGGGTGACCGAACCCTAGCGACCCCTCCCCACTTTGACCCGATCCCCACCCCGTTCCCTCATCCTCCTACCCCGCCGCCACCACACAACACACGGGAGAGGAGCTCCCTCCTGTCCGATGCCGCGCCGGCGACTCTGACCGCCTCACTGCCCTTCCCCGTCGCCCGGTCATCTCTCCTCCCTCCGTCCTCCTTAGCAGCTCGCCGCGCCCCTCTTCCTCCTCGTTTGGTCGAGCGCAGCCACCACCTCGCCGTGGCCATGGCTAGCAGCCTTCCCGAGCTGCTCGTGCAGCCCTACGGCTTCCTCGACGTCATCCACGACCTTCTCATGACCGAGACCGACTAGAGCGGCCCCAAGTCAGCGACATCGATCAGATCCCCGTCGCGTTCACCGGAGCTCCTCCTCGACCCCTGCCGTCGCCGACGCCGTCGATGCACGCCGCCATGCCGCTACACCTCGTCACCACATCGCCGTCGTCTCCGACTTCCTCCTCGACCCCGGCTGCCCCGTGCCCTGCAACCCCTCGTGAGGCCCCCTCCTTCTCCTCTACCCCGCTCTCGCTGCATGCCCCGTGCCGCGTCCAGCGTCGTCCTTGTCCCGCGCGCCTCGCTCTGCTCCAGGCTGTGGTCGTCTTCGTCGGCCAGCACTCGTGCGCGCGCGTCCCCGTTAGGCCTTGCCCCGCCTTTGCTCCGCCTGCCGCTGCGGCCTCATCGCGCTGCCCACTGGTCTCCGCCGCCTCCCCTGGCCGGCGACCGTGTTGTTGGCCTCGCCTGGGGCGCGCCTGACCAGGCTCGGGCGCCCACGCCCATGCGCCCGCGCCCGTAACCGCGCCCGAACCGCTAAGGCCTCTAGGCCTATGACGAAAGGGCCCCACCCCAAAACGTTTGTTAAAAAATGAAATTAATTAAATAATTAGTTAATTAATAACTCAATTAAGTTAATTAATCTAGTTTAATTAAACTTAATTAACGTAATCATTTATCTAGCTAATTAAACCTGATTAGTGGTCTCAGCCTATGACATGCAGGACCCACACGTCAATTTGACCAAGTCAACTGACTGTTGACTGCTGACATCACCCTGATGTCATGCTGATGTCATTATGGCATTTCCTAATTAAATTAATTCTGTTAATTCTAAAAATGAATTAAAACTTTGAAAATTAATATTAAATAATCTGTAACTCGGATGGAAAAACTTTGTACATGAAAGTTGCTCAGAACAACGAGACGAATCCGGATACGCAGTCCGTTCGTCCGCCGCACACCCCTAACCTATCGAACCCGCAACTTTCCCCCTCCGGCTCCTCTGCCCGAAAACACGAAACACCGGGGATATTTTCCCGGATGTTTCCCCCCTTAACCGGCATCACCTCATACCACGTTAGGGCCCGCCTAGCATCGTTACTTGTCTTGTCATGCATCGATATGCATCTGTTTACATGGTATTCATTGTTTCTTCCCCCCCTTTTATCTCCGGTAGACTACGAGACCGACGCTGCTGCTGCCCAGTTCGACTACGGAGTTGACGACCCCTCTCTCTTGCCAGAGCAACCAGTCAAGCCCCCCCCCTTGATCACCAGATATCGCCTATTCTCCTCTATACTGCTTGCATTAGAGTAGTGTAGCATGTTACCGCTTTCCGTTAATCCTATTCTGATGCATAGCCTGTCATTGTTGCTACAGTCATTGATACCTTACCCGCAATCCTAGATGCTTAGTATAGTATGCTAGTTTATCATTATTGGCCCTACATTCTTGTCAGTCTGCCTTGCTATACTATTGGGCCGTGATCACTCGGGAGGTGATCACGGGTATATACTATACATACATACATACTATACAGATGGTGACTAAAGTCGGGTCAGCTCGATGAGTACCCGCAAGTGATTCTGATGAGGGGGCTGAAAGGACAGGTGGCTCCATCCCGGTAGAGGTGGGCCTGGGTTCCCGACGGCCCCCGACTGTTACTTTGTGGCGGAGCGACAGGGCAGGTTGAGACCACCTAGGAGACAGGTGGGCCTGGCCCTGTTCGGCGTTCGCGGATATTTAAAATGCTTAACGAGATCTTGGTATTTGATCTGAGTTGGCTACGAGCCTATACGCACTAACCATCTACGTGGGAGTAGTTATGGGTATCCCGACGTCGTGGTATCAGCCGAAGCACTTCAGACGTCAGCGACGGAGCGGCGCGCGCCGGATTGGACTGGAATGCCTGCTAGGCTAGGTCTGCTTCCGGCCGCCCTCACAACGTGCAGGTGTGCTATGGGCGATGGGCCCAGACCCCTGTGCACTTAGGTTTAGACCGGCATGCTGGCCTCTCTGTTTTGCCTAGGTGGGGCTGCGACGTGTTGATCTTCCGCGGCTGGGCATGACCCAGGAAAGTGTGTCCGGCCAAATGGGATCAAGCGTGTTGGGTTATGTGGTGCACCCCTGCAGGGAAGTTAATCTATTCGAATAGCCGTGATCTTCGGTAACAGGACGACTTGGAGTTGTACCTTGACCTTATGACAACTAGAACCGGATACTTAATAAAACACACCCTTCCAAGTTCCACAGACAACTCGGTGATCGCTTTTCCACAGGGCGACGAGGGGAGGATCGCCGGGTAGGATTATGCTATGCGATGCTACTTGGAGATGCTACTTGGAGATGCTACTTGGAGGACTTCAATCTACTCTCTTCTACATGCTGCGAGACGGAGGCTGCCAGAAGCGTAGTCTTCGATAGGACTAGCTATCCCCCTCTTATTCTGGCATTCTGCAGTTTAGTCCACTGATATGGCCTCCTTACACATATACCCATGCATATGTAGTGTAGTTCCTTGCTTGCGAGTACTTTGGATGAGTACTCACGGTTGCTTTCTTCCCCCCTTCCCCCCTTTCCTTTCTTTCTGGTTGTCGCAACCAGATGCTGGAGTCCAGGAGCCAGACGCCACCTTCGACGACGACTCCTACTACGCTGGAGGTGCCTACTACTACGTGCAGCCCGCTGATGACGACCAGGAGTAGTTTAGGAGGATCCCAGGCAGGAGGCCTGCGCCTCTTTCGATTTGTATTCCAGTTTGTGCTAGCCTTCTTAAGGCAACTTGTTTAACTTATGTCTGTACTCAGATATTGTTGCTTCCGCTGACTCGTCTATGATCGAGCACTTGTATTCGAGCCCTCGAGGCCCCTGGCTTGTATTATGATGCTTGTATGACTTATTTATGTTTTAGAGTTGTGTTGTGATATCTTCCCGTGAGTCCCTGATCTTGATCGTACACATTTGCGTGCATGATTAGTGTACGATTGAATCGGGGGCGTCACACTATTGGATGGTGGCGGGGAGGAGAATCCCAGTGCCCCCGTTCCGGTTAGTAGTTTAGGTTAGGATTTTCGGTCCTCGCAGGTGCGGTGCTCACGCGGATGGCGGCGCTATTTCTTCGAGTTTGTCTTCCGGGTTCCGATCCTTCTCGAGCATGTTTGTCTGGACGTAGTCGATGAAGCTCCGGCGTAGATTCCTGCCGTCTCTTTGGGGCGGTGAGGTTAGGTTTATTGTCTTGTGGCGAGATTTGGTGTCAGGTATTCCGGATCTATGCACGGGTTCAATGGCGATGACTGTGGTTTCAGGGCGTTGGTTCTTAGGAGCACGTGCACGAAGACTTCTTGGCTGTCAGCGTCAAGGTCAAGCCAGCGCCGGTAGGGGAGAGGCGACAACAACGCGTCGGCGGCTCGTTCTGACGGCAGTAGTGATTGCTTGGGGTCTTGGAATCTTAATGTAATTTTTATTATGTTTGAGATGCTTTGTACTTCCGCTGAACTTTGGTAATAGATTTGGATCATTTTCGAAAAAAAAGATTGGAGTGGAGCATTGGTAGCGAGAGAAATAAAGGATAAAAAAGTTTTCAACATTTTTGCATTCACTCGGTCAAACTGAGAAAACCAAGTCAAACGGATTGGTTGGAGACACATCTGGGCGATCAATTTCACAATCGAGATGAGCACTGAATTGATCAGCGGGCGTTCGTGGTCATTTTAGATCGGGCAAGTCAATCTTTGCCACAGCTCCGATTTTCCAGTACCCGCTGGTTGGACAGCGCACGATGGATACACGTCACCCCATTCACTCAGTCGGTGGTACGCCATTAACTACCCTGTCCACGCTACGCAAACCGATCCGAGAGACCGTCCACTCGTAGCGCGGTTTAACCCACGTATCGTCTCGTCTCGTCTCGTGTCGTGTCGTGTGGCGGCACGCTCTTGCGTCGCGATCCACGGGCACCCGACTCGTCTCGCGCCCACGTCGCCCTCACGACCGGACGCCAGCTCACGAATATCCACCCGATTTAATCCCGCGCCCTTCGATTCCGCTTCTCCCAGCCTCTCATATAAGACCACCAGCCTATCCATAAGCACTCGGGCATATCGATACGACGCGCCGCGTATCGCAGATAAGCCAGTGGGGGTGGCGTGGGGAGAGAGAAAAGGGCGAGAGGTCTGCAACGCATCGAAGAAAGCGAGACTAAAGTTTCTCTCTCTCCCTCTGCATCCGTCCTCCCTCCCTCCCTCCACATCTCTCCGTCTCTCTCTCCCCCCATCCATCTCTCTCTCCTCACGAGAGGGGCGGCGACGACGCCGGCGGAACCCTAGAATTCGCCCGCTCGCTCCGAGCCCGCGCGAGCGCCGGCGGCGGGCCAGATCGAGCTCCTGGGTGGCGGCGCGGGCGCCATGTCGTCCCTCAGCCGCGAGCTCGTCTTCCTCATCCTCCAGTTCCTCGACGAGGAGAAGTTCAAGGAGACCGTGCACAAGTCGGTACCCTGCCGCCGTCTCTCTCCTCCCCTGCCGGCCCGTGGGCTGTTCTTTTTTTCTCTCTCTCGGTTGGTGGCTGGCTGGGCTCCAGAAGCCAGCCCCTAGGGATTTGTTTCGGTGCGCTGTGATTTTTTTTCCTTTTCGCGATTTCCCCGGAATAAATCTCCGGGTATTTTTTCTCGCGTCTAGTAGTACTACTTTGTTTTGGGTTTTGAGTTCATGGGGAGAAATGTTTATTTCCTTTTATTACTTTTGCTCCGTTTGATCTGTTCCGTACGCGCGGTAAATCCCTGCCAAGTTTCGTGTTCGGTCGTTCTTATCTTTTTTTTTCTTCTCCGTGATAATTATTCTTTAACAGTTTTGCTAGAACTCATCTAGATGAGATATAATTTGGTTTCATTCATCTTTTATAGCCATTGAATGTGATGCTATAAGATACTATAAGATGCCTGTGTGCTGACGTGAATGAGACCAAATTATATCTCATCTAGATGAGTTCTAGGTATTCCCATTCTTTAATCCATTTTAGTCAAAATGGATTCGCTTAGTCTCTACCGCAATTTCCCTTTTAGTTGGGCAGTTCAGGGGTAGATTCGAAATTTCGCGATCGCGTGAGTCGTGTCTTTTTCCTCTTGTTTCTTTTTCCTTCAGCGTGCGCAAATAATAATGAGCTACTAGTTTTTTTTCTGCCGTAACTTAGACTATTTCCTTTTCTTCTCTGCCGGCCACTTCAATTGGTAGAAAGTGAGATCTTCTAGATCAACTGTGGTTAGTCCAGATAAAAAAAGTAGTTAGTCCAGTGATTGCGTGGCATTGTTGTCTCCTGTGCGGCGCCTTTTCCGAGTAAAACATCAGTAAATGGAGAAGCGTAGATGGCATTTACCTGGATTGCAGTGTTGTTGCGAAATCCCTGCCAAATTTGGACATTGAGCGCGCAACTGGGTATGCAACCATCTATCTAAACAAATGGATTGATCTGGAACTCTGTTTTGTTTTCACTTGTATTCTGTAGTACGGTCATGCGTGACGCCTACGGTGGACAGCTCGGGTTGGCAGTAGTGAGCGCTAGAGTTACTGGTATTGGGAAAAACAATGTTGTGAGCTCAAGAACTGCACTGCCAGGGTCTTCCTAAGTGCTTATACTACCATTTTTTGTCCCTTCGAGCTCTGGTCCATCTATTATTATGTTTAGTGCAATGGAATATTGCAATCTTTTTATGTGATTTTAATGATGCATGATGCTGCAGGCTTGAACAAGAGTCAGGCTTTTACTTCAACGTCAAGTACTTTGAGGAGAAGGTCCATGCTGGGGAGTGGGATGAGGTGGAAAGGTATCTCTCAGGTTTCACCAAGGTGGACGACAATAGGTATTCGATGAAGATCTTCTTTGAGATCAGGAAGCAGAAGTATTTGGAAGCTCTTGATAGGTAATATTCTTGCATTTCTTGTGGATTTGTACCCCACTCTGAAAAGTATCAGGGGTTTCCTGTCCCATGTTTTTGGCATTGGTTGAAACTAAAGTTTACTAATTTGCTGTAATAATTTCTAACAGGCATGATAGAGCAAAGGCGGTAGATATTCTTGTCAAGGATCTTAAAGTCTTCTCGACATTCAACGAGGAGTTATATAAAGAGATAACACAGCTTCTCACTCTTGAGAATTTCAGGTTCTTTTTTCCTACCCCATGTTATCATTATTGTCTGTTTTTTCTTTTTCTTTATGCGTAAGCCATCCTGGAAGCTTCTTGTAATTGATGTTTGTGTTATATGGTTCCTCACTAATCTGTACCTTTCTGTGGGCTGTTACCAGTAATACAGTGGAAAATGATATAGTTGGTTGTTTAGAAAAGTGTTTGGATCTTCAATTGCTTCGGACTGTTGAAACACAAATTCAAATATCTTTCTTGATATTTTAACTTATAGTATTGAACTTCTACGCTTGGCACGGTTTCATTTTGTCTCACATCGTTCATTTTTTTTTGTCATATCATGGATTAAAATGAAACTTTTAGCTGACTGAGCTTACAGGCAGGGCAACTGCATCGACCTGTTAACACTTTGATAATCCAGTTATTATCTACTAAATGATGGGCGCACATGGCTACTTGAAACAATACAAGGGGTTATTATAAGATGGCTACTTGGAAAACATTATTAACCAGGGTCCACATGTAGTACTTAGTTATGATTTGTAAATTCTTGTTCTTGAGTGTGGTGGCATTCCTGAACTGTTGCTTTTAACAATTTATGTGGTATGTGTGTGCCTTTTTCATCAATCTAATTTGTTTATGTATATATTATTAGTATTTTGGTTTTACTATTCTCTGTAAATTAGCTCAAACCATTTACAGTTTGCTATTTTCCTGCAGGGAAAATGAACAGCTATCTAAGTATGGGGATACAAAATCTGCTCGCAGTATTATGCTGATTGAGCTAAAAAAACTAATCGAAGCAAATCCCCTTTTCCGGGAAAAACTTGTCTTTCCAACCCTTAAAGCATCCCGTTTGCGGACTTTAATTAACCAAAGGTTTGCACTAAATAATCTAATGGTGTTATGCTATCTGAGTCTGTTTTCATGTTTCATAATTCCTTGAGAACATGTGCAGCTTAAACTGGCAGCATCAACTTTGTAAGAACCCTCGGCCAAATCCAGATATCAAGACATTATTCACGGATCACACTTGCTCTCCTCCCAATGGAGCACGTACATCTCCTGTATCTGTACCATTGGCAGCTGTTCCGAAGGCTGGTGCAGCATACCAGCCACTCACAGGCCATGCTGTATGTTCTCTCTATAATATCATTTCCTGCTTATGTGCGTTTTATGATCCTTATAGTTTACTAACATCCAGTATGTTCATTAACGCAGCCATTCCAGCCTCCTCCTCCTGCCGGTCCATCTTTAGCTGGTTGGATGACAAGTGCTGCTGTTTCTTCATCCATTCAGTCTGCTGCCGTGGCAGCATCATCAATGTCTGTTCCACCAAATCAAGGTATTGTGGTAAACTTGTGCCTTTCTGTTGACATGCATCGAGTGGCTTGTTTTACACATCTTTGAACCAAACTTGATACTTCGCTAGTTGATAATAACTAACACGTCTTATGTCTGGAGTTTTACCTTTTTACGTACAGAAGATGTTGGTACTAATACACTCCCCTTGCAGTTCAAAATAAAAAAACACTCCCCTTGTAATCTTCCTCTGACCTAAACCTGGCCATCTGGTTATGCATACCTTTTTCTCTCACTAGGGATGGCATATTCAAGCATAATCTGTAAACATAGTTGACATACCTGGCTTTCTGGTTATTTTTTTTAAAATGACAATTTTTTATAAAAAATATCTGGTGTTGATTTTTAATGAAAACTTAAGATCTGCTGAACAAGAAATATGAGTTATGAGATGATCCTTGCAATCAGCCTGTGCAATTGGTGGTTGGGCACTTCTATTTCGTTGGAGTTGCAGTTACCTTGACCGTTGTAGCCCTAATTAGACTTTCTGCAATTGTATCCAATGCTAAGCATTCTCCACAGAGTACCCTTGCAATGGTTTTATGGGGAAGGTCTCGAATAAAGTTTCCTTGCTAAGACAAGTCGATAAATATTTCTGCTGTTATATTCATGCTAAATATTCTTTCAAGTTTGCCAGTCTTCATTACCATTGTTGTTGTTGCCAGAGCGCAAACACAGATCCATTAGTCTGCATGTCTTGTGGTGTTATTAGGATTTTATTCTCGTTTTTGCAATCAGGAAGTTATTTTTGGAGAGGGAATGGGTTGTTAATTTGTATCTTAGAAACATGCACTGTTACCTTGGTCT
Source organism: Triticum aestivum (assembly GCF_018294505.1). NCBI lineage: Eukaryota > Viridiplantae > Streptophyta > Magnoliopsida > Poales > Poaceae > Triticum > Triticum aestivum. The sequence continues at coordinate 203,298,009 of NC_057800.1, read as the reverse complement.
CAACTCATTAGAACGCATGGATTCGTAAATCAGACGTTTATATGCAATTAAGAAGGGACATCCATGTTACCTAGTGGTTAAGCACAAGGTTGTTGTTGTTGGGTTCTTGGGTTTAAGTCCCCACTTACCTTCTTGAAAAATGGCAGATCCTTCTACCTATTCTCGCCTTTGTGTGTCCGAAGTAACAATGTTGTGAGAAGTAACGAATCTACAATGAAGTAATTACACGATAAACTAGAGCAATAAGTTATTTTCAATGCAGAGTTTGGTGTGCCATATACTTTATGCCAGTTCATCTTTGGAGCATTATGCTCTTCATGTGTGTGATTCTGTACTGAGATGATCACATACATGCCACTGTTGTTATTACCTCCGTCATGTAGTTTCTGTTTTGTAGGGAGATATATGTATAGTACTTTTCTCTCTTCTCCAAGGCCCCTTTTATGTATATGTAATACTTCATATTGACTTGTATATTAAGGAGTATAATGGATCAATGTTCTACAGTTACTTTATGAGATTAACTTAACAGTCCTGGCTTAGTTCTTTCAGGATGTAGAGCTTTAGTTCTTCATGGCAAGAAAAATGAACATGTAGTTTTATTATTGCCATTTTGTTTGTTGTGATGGGAAATGTACTATGTGTTTGGTTGTCCTATGACCTCAGTTCTATACTTAACAGTACATTATTTCCCCAGGCATGATGAAACGCCCAGCTATATCAGACTATCAAAGTGCAGAATCTGAGCAACTAATGAAGCGATTGAGGCCCACTGGACATGGTATTGATGAGGTAATGTTGCACTGAGTCAAGATTTACGACCACGGTGCATTTTGCATGAGCTGAAGAAAATTATCTGTACTTATTTGCAGGCCACCTATCCTGCACCTACTCCTCAACCTTCATGGTCATTGGATGACCTTCCTAGGACAGTGGCGTGCACATTATCACAGGGATCTAATGTAACTAGCATGGACTTTCATCCTTCTCGTCATACACTACTACTAGGTACAATTAAGATTCCTCATTTACTCTTATCTTAAAAAGATGATGTAGTACCAACTTGGCAAGTACAAAAGGTGTCTCATGTGGTTTGGGCAAATCTTCGAACAACACCTTATTGATTTTCTCATCTTATTTACTGCTCAATAGTTGGATCTGCTAATGGTGAATTTACACTTTGGGAGATTGGTCTGCGTGAGAGGCTGGTCTCAAAGCCCTTCAAAATTTGGGACATGCAAGCATGTTCAGCACAATTTCAGGTAACTGAGATCTCAAACAAGTTGAAGTTCTGAATGTAATTTACTCCTGTTTGCTTTTACTTGTAGTCTTGTACTTGTTTGCAAGTGTCTACATGTTTTGATATTATATATGTGCCTGACTATTTTACGTCTTATGAGAAAAGAGTGTCTTGGCTAAAGACTCTTCCATGCCCATTAATCGAGTTACATGGAGCCCTGATGGAGACTTGATTGGTTAGTGCTAATATTCAATCTTCAGTCAGTAACTCTGCATTGCACTCCATTGTTGCTTAAGTTCCCCATATTGTGCTCCATTGTTGCTTAAGCTTCCTCTTTTTTGGTTTTTAGGAGTTGCATTCGCAAAACATTTGATCCATCTGTACGCATACCAACAACCTAATGAAGCACGCCAAGTTTTAGAGGTTTGTAGAACTTCTAATTCCGCATTGAACTTCAATTTTATAGATGTTACATTTCATATTTTATTAAATAACTTTTGTTACTAAATCATTTATTCATCATGTCAGATTGAGGCTCATTCTGGAGGAGTTAATGACATAGCATTCTCCCGGCCAAATAAGCAACTCTGTGTTGTCACTTGCGGAGATGACAAGCTGATAAGGGTATTTGACTTGTCGTAAATGGTTATCATCTATTTCATTTTCCCCAGGCCTGGTCTTCTGTAACTTCCTTTCCATTTTGTAGGTCTGGGATATGCATGGACAGAAAATATATTCGTTTGAAGGGCACGAGGCACCTGTGTATTCTATTTGCCCTCACCACAAAGAGACTATTCAGGTAATGTTGTCTGAATAGAATATTTAGGCATCAACACTTCGAATGCAATGATGATATCTGTGGTTGCTCCTTATATATGCCTCCAAAGTGTACTCAACTTTAATTTGAATTGAGGCAGTATGAGCCATTATGGATGATGCCTGTACTTTGTGAACTGAGCGAGGTTTATGGGTGCATGGCTTTTTCAAGCACTTAAGCGTTTTTCTGGTGTACTGATACACAATTTTATTGTGTTCCCTACAGTTTATATTCTCAACTTCCATTGATGGGAAAATTAAGGCATGGCTTTATGACAATGCGGGATCTAGGGTGGACTATGATGCTCCAGGAAAATGGTGTACTACAATGCTTTATAGTGCCGATGGAACTAGGTAAACATGATGTGTTATTTTGCTCACTAGAAGTGTTTCGAGTTATTCTAGATGTAATATTTTACTTGTCGATTATTTGAAGGCTGTTCTCATGCGGAACAAGCAAAGAGGGAGACTCACATTTGGTTGAGTGGAACGAAAGCGAAGGATCTATCAAGAGAACATATTCTGGATTCCGCAAAAAGGCATCTGGTGTAGTGCAGGGTGTTGTGCAGTTTGATACAGCTCAGAATCACATTTTAGCTGCCGGGGAAGATAACCAAATTAAAATTTGGGATGTTGATAACACCAACATGCTTACCTTTATTGATGCCGATGGAGGCTTGCCAGTTAGTCTCTGTTCCCTATTATATTTGCCAACCTTTTCTCCATTTAGTAATCTAACCTCTGTACATTGCAACAGGGCCTTCCCCGGTTAAGGTTCAATAAAGAGGGGAATCTTCTTGCTGTTACTACAGTAGACAATGGCTTTAAGATACTTGCAAATTCTGATGGGCTCAGGTCTTTACGGGCTTTTGGGAACCGGCCTTTCGAGGCGTTTAGGTCACCATATGAAGCTTCTGCGATGAAGGTAAGCACATGTATTCCTGCCTGCTATTGTCATGACAGTTTGCGGGCGTAGTTTTCAGAAAGTTTCTAACCTTGAGTGTTGAATTAATAGGTCTCAGGTGCTCCTGTTGTTGCGGGCATCTCTCCTAACATTGGCCGAATGGATAACTTAGACAGGAACTCTCCTGCAAAGCCATCTCCTATACTGGTATGCTGATCCAGAAGAAAGTAGACTTTGATAAGTTTCGTATGTTTTAATGCCTCTATGCTACCTTATCAACAACAATGCAATCTTACTTAATCATGATTATGATAGAATGGCGCTGATCCAGCATCTAGAAGCATAGATATAAAGCCAAGAATCTCAGAAGAAAAACCTGATAAAGCCAAACCTTGGGAGCTGATGGAAGTTCTAAATCCCCAGCAATTCCGTGTAGCTACATTGCCAGAAACTCCAGACCAAACCAGCAAGGTTCGGTCCATCTTATTCTTGATTGTGTGTTTGTACTTTTTCATCACGAAATTTTGAGAAGCTTACCAACATATGCAGGTTGTCAGACTTCTGTACACAAATTCTGGTGTCGGTTTGTTAGCACTAGGGTCTAATGCCATTCAAAGGCTGTGGAAATGGAACCGAAATGAGCAGAATCCAAGTGGGAAGGTATATATATTTTTTCTATTGATTCCTTGTGTTTAGGTTAATTCAGATTGTTGTATAAAATTTTCCTTTCATCTGAACAGGCCACGGCTAGTGTTGTGCCACAGCATTGGCAACCAAACAGTGGCCTTGTCATGGCAAATGATATCGGGGAAACACCTCCTGAGGAGTCAGTCCCATGCATTGCACTCTCCAAGAATGATTCTTATGTGATGTCTGCATGTGGTGGAAAGGTCTCATTGTTTAATATGATGACATTTAAGGTAATTTTAGTTATTTTATTTGGATGTATTTCAAAACTTCAGGAATTTTGAATGATGCATCTGTATGTCTTAAGTATATATGTATGTTGTATGTGGATGGGCCAATCAGGTCCAATTTCTGGGGTGGCCCATGAGGCCTTTGTACTGTGCTGTATCCCCTCTTTAAATCAAGAATAAGGTGCATTTTGCTGAAACATTAACAGCATCTTTCCTACAGGTGATGACAACATTCATGCCACCTCCACCAGCATCGACCTTTTTAGCATTTCACCCTCAAGATAATAACATCATAGCAATTGGAATGGAAGATTCAACCATCCACATATACAATGTCAGGGTAGATGAGGTACTAAAACTTAAAAACTGCCACAGATTATCATGTTATTGAATCACTGCTTTGCTGCTGTATTGAGCTTTACCTTTTCAGGTCAAAATTAGACTCAAAGGACATCAAAAGAGGATAACTGGATTGGCCTTTTCCAACAGCCTGCATATACTTGTGTCTTCTGGCGCTGATGCACAGGTTACTACTAATGACACTCTTTCTATTTTTGCATTTTCATTGGTCAGTCATTTACTGTCCTCATTTTGCAGTTATGTGTGTGGGCCACCGATTCTTGGGAAAAGAAGAAATTGGTCGCTATACAAATGCCAGCTGGGAAGACTCCATCAGGAGACACAAGGGTTCAGTTTAATTCTGACCAAAATCGCTTGTTAGTAGTCCATGAGACTCAGATAGCTATTTATGATGCATCCAAGATGGAGAGAATCTACCAGGTAGCATATATTTGATGGAAACATTTTCTTACTGTCTGTGTCTGTTAATAATCTCTTTCTCGATCTTGTTTCAGTGGATACCTCAGGGCACTTTGTCAGCTGCCATATCACACGCATCGTACTCGTGCAATAGCCAACTAGTTTTTGCTGCTTTTACTGATGGTAATGTTGCCATCTTTGATGCGGATAACTTGAGATTACGATGCCGAATTGCATCATCTGCTTACATGTCTACGATAGCCATAAACAGGTAATCCCTTTTTGTACATTGGTTGCACAATATTGGCCTGAACATCATGCCACAAATTCTGAGTGCTGCTACATTTTGATTTTCATTTGCCCTCTGAAAGATTATAACCATCCGATAACTGATCAGCAAGCAAATTTTCAGTATGGAATTGCATCGGATATTATGGAAATACATATATTTGGGGAAATCGATGAATATTAATGTATTAATAACAACAAAATTCGTTCAAATTCCAGTCTCAGAAACATTTAACCCGTTATATTTTTCATGCAAACTTTCAAGTTAAGAAAGAAAAAAGAACATGTGTGCTTACCGAAAAAGGTTTTCGCCCCGCTTTATAAATAAAGCAAACCGCCACAGAGCACACATACAAGGACAGGTTCACACGCACCCAAGTCTCACAAACAAGAGGAAGGTTCTGCTGAGGGCACAACTCAACAAGCCCAAAAAAGAAAGAGACAAAAACACAAAGAAAAGGGCGGGGGGCCCAGGGGTCCAGGGGCCCAACAACCGACTAGTCGGGATCCGGCGGTGGCAGCAGGGGCGGCGGCGATAGGCGGACAGCCATCGAGCGAAGGTCGGCGATGAAGGCTGAGATGGCGTCGCGGTCCTGGGGGCGGCTAAGCAGCCGCCAAAGCTGCAAGAAACCAGATAGTTTGAAGATAGCGTCAGTAGCTCGTCGAAGAGGAACGCGCTGGATCACAAGCTTATTGCGGATCGTCCATAGGGTCCAAGCGAGGACACCGATCTCAAGCCACCTAATGTGGCGAGAAGACAAGGGGGAGGACTGGAGCTCGTCAAATAAGTCGGGGAAGTTGGTGTGACACCAATTTCCGCCCACCACGTCACGGAAACAACTCCAAACGAATCGCGCGGAGACGCAGGAGAAGATGTGACTCGAGTCCTTGGGAACGCCGCAAAGAGGGCAGAGGCCGGATCCCGGGCCATTGCGCTTGCGGACCTCAACGCCAGACGGGAGTCGACCGCGAATCCACTGCCACATGAAGATCCAGATTTTCAGGGGCAGGCGGATGGACCACACCGTCACAAGGGGGGGGGGGGGGGGCGGAGGAGGGAGCGATGGCCTGGTATAGAGACCTCGTGGAGAATTGCCCCGAAGGTTCGAGGCGCCATCTCACCCGGTCAAGGTCACTATCAACCACCGGTTCGTGAAGAGCAACGCAGTCCAGCAACGCACGCCAGGCGGCGGATTTCGGAGGGCCAAAGGGCCTCCGAAAAGCAAGGCGCCCTAGGTCAATAAGGGCCCTCTCAACCGAGATCAGGGGTTCTACCGCGATAACAAGCCAGTGTAGAAATTGTTGGTGGGTAAGATCATCAGCTACATGTTGATTGGCTAATGTCGAGGTGTATTTACTGGCATTTTTATTCGTTCAAGTTTGGTATTGGTGGACTGGCTTAATGAGTACTCAACTTTGTAAGACCTAGCTTCCTGGTTTCAAGAGCAAGGTAATACACGAAGGCAGTGTTTAGTTGATGACCGATGCAATGCAAGATAGGTAATCACCAATGTCTTGACATTATTGTGGGAAACACGTGGGATGGGCGTTGACTGTTGACATCCATTAACCATTTACGTAAATACAAGCCAAATCATTGGATATCTAGTGTAAAGTACAATAGACATAGACAAGAAACTATGACGTTTGTATTTTTGAATTTCCGTTCCACTAAGTTTACTGCTCTTACTTGCTTCTTATATGATCTAACAACCATACCTCTCTTGGCTCCAGCAATCCACCCGTTTACCCTTTTGTTGTCGCTGCACACCCCCAAGAACCAAATCAATTCGCAGTCGGGCTGTCAGATGGATCTGTTAAAGTGATGGAGCCGTTGGAGTCCGACGGGAAGTGGGGGACGCCTGCTCCAGTGGAAAATGGGGTGGCCAACGGAAGGGCGCCAGCATCATCAGCTACAAGCAATCCAGCCACAGATCAAAACCAAAGATAGATGCATGTTGAGTTAATTGTAAAATCTTGTCATCCGCATGTTGGTGTCAGCAATGTTATTGTTGCGTTTCTTGGGAATGTAAGATTAGCTGTGTGTTTATGTTGTAGATTGTGACATGATTACCCTTGCTCCCATGAGTGATGATCTTGTGATAGGGATAAAGTTCATAAGAAGGTTCGCCTTAGGTTTTGGGCAGTTTAAACGGAATAGCCGGACCCTGTAGGTATCTTGATGCATAATGATGTAAATCAGTTCATGGTTTTGCATCCATTTTTTCCGGAAAGAGGGATAAAGCCCCGGGCCTCGGCACGGCATGGATTGATGCACATATACATTTGTTATTGCATAATCGTTAAGAATCCAACATCACAAAAGGGAGTACAAGTTCATGTAGATCCTTACAGAGCTGATACAGCCGACAAGAGCAACGGGATTACATGATGCCTGAAGCGTTGCTAGCATCGGTACGCTTTGGTTTACCCTTCGTAATGGTTGCTTCGGAGAAAAGCTATTGTGATTGGGACGTGGAATTTCTACACCCTGCCTCAAATGCTCCTGGCGTAAACATTAAAATCAAAAAACTCTGTTTTTTTTTTGGCACTTGAAGAGATGTTTGTTGTGCATGCAAAATTTCATCACGAAATCACATTGCTGCAAGGTGTGGTAGAAAAAATAAAATTGATGCTTTGAAGATGTTACTTTCAAATGCATTTTGAAGCTCTGAAATTTTTTTTGCCATGACTTTTATCAATGTGATTCCATGATAAAATTTTGCATGCACGCCAAACATTTCTTAAAAGTATACCACAAATTTCTTTTTAGTTTTTTTTTCTATTTTTGATTTTACTATTCACACTTGAAGCATTTGAGTCCGGATGTAGAAAGGTACTTTCGCTCACTGCTTGCGTAGTATACATGAAAAAGCCTAGAGAGATTTTCAATCTACCTATAGTGCTATTCTTCTTGTGGAGCGCATGTGCTCCCTGAACATGTATTCAGCTTGGTTTCTGGGAGACATTTCCATCTCAAACGAAGCTGTTAGTGTTTTTCTTTGAAATGGTGTATATTAATTAATCCAATCCATAGTAAAAGTTGGTGTTTTCGCCTCCCCCCTCTAGCGCGACTCCCCCCTCCTTTGCGCTGGCGACCACCCTTTCCCACCGCTCTCCACTCCGGTGGCGGCGGCCACCTCTCGTGTCGCACTCCATGGCGTCCCGCGTCTCCCTCACGGCGTCCTCGTCGGAGTCCCTCTTCCCTCCCCCTCCCCCCGGCGCTCCGCTCCATCGTGGTGTTCCCGGATGTCGTCGGCACTGCCTTCGGCCCTATCGTTCGCGGCGGGGATCCAGGCCCGAGTCGGCCGCCAGCTTCGAGGACCGGGGCCTGGCAGATCGCACGCGACCGCCGAGATCGAGGCCCGCCGAGGCGGCGCCCCTCCCCTCCCGCCCGTGGACAAGGCAGGCGTGGACCTCCCCCTCCTCACCAGCTCCTTGCAAGGCGCCCTCGCCGGATTCGCGGATCCCTGTGGAGCTCTACGGCTGCTGCTACAACTGCGGCGACCCCGGGCATATCTCCGCCAAGTGCAGTAACGACACCAGGTGCTTGAGATGCGGCGACGACGGCCACATCGCCTGCAGGTGCACCCGCCCCCGCAGCCCCTCCCCCCTGGACCATCCCCCTCGGCCGGCCCTGTCGGATTTCGGGTTCCGGCAGACCCTTGAGGTTCGAACACTGGGGTGCGCGCGGAGATTCCGCCTCCTACCTATCCGCACCCCTCCGCCATGCTAGGATCTAAACTAAGAAAAGAACAACACAAGCGACACAGGGTTTATACTGGTTCGGGCCACCGTTGTGGTGTAATACCCTACTCCAGTGTGTGGTGTGGTGGATTGCCTCTTGGGCTGATGATGATGAACAATACAAGGGAGAACAACCTCGCGAGGGTCTGTTCTTGGCTAGGGCGATGAACTGCTCGGAGGAGTTCAGTCACCTTTCTCTCTTTCTCTCTCTCTCTCTCTCTCTCTCTCTCTCTCTCTCTCTCTCTTTGCTTCTTCCAACCGACCGAACCCCCTTGCTATGTGGGTGGCTGTTCCTATTTATAGAGGCCATGGTCCTCTCCCCAAATATTGAGCGGGAAGGGAGCCAACAATGGCGGGCTAATTTGAAGGGGGACAGTAAGTATCAGCTATCCTGACAAAAGTAGTCTTCGCCTGTGCAAAGCTCTGGTGATGACGCTGTTTTGGGCTCCACGGTGACCTCCGTCTCGTAGTCCTCCTGGTCTTGGTCTCGTTGCACCGAAATGGCAACCTTTGCCTGATGCCTCGGTACTCCGTGGCTGCGCTTGCCCCCTTTGCACCAAAGAGGGAAGGAGGACGCTGCGCGGGCTGGCACCTGTTGGGGAACGTAGCAGAAATTCAAAATTTTCCTACGTGTCACCAAGATCTATCTATGGAGAGACCAGCAACGAGTAGAAAGAGAGAGGAGAGTTTGCATCTACATACCCTTGTAGATCGCTAAGCGGAAGCGTTCAAGCGAACGGGGTTGATGGAGTCGTACTCGTCGTGATTCAGATCACCGATGATCAAGTGCCGAACGGACGGCACCTCCGCGTTCAACACACGTACAGCCCGGTGACGTCTCCCACGCCTTGATCCAGCAAGGAGAGAGGGAGAGGTTGAGGAAGACTCCATCCAGCAGCAGCACAACGGCGTGGTGGTGATGGAGGAGCGTGGCAATCCTGCAGGGCTTCACCGAGCACCTACGGGAGAGGAGATGTGTCACGGGAGGGAGAGGGAGGCAACCAAAGGCCTTAGGTATGATTGCTCCTCCTTTTCCCCACTATATATAGGGCCAAGGGAGAGGGGGAGGCGCAGCCTTGCCCCCTCCTCCAAGGAAGGGGTGCGGCTAAGGATGGGGAGGAGTCCATCCTCCCCAAGGCACCTCGGAGGTGCCTTCCCCCTTTAGGACTCTTCCCTTTTTCCTTTATCTTGGCGCATGGGCCTCTAGGGGCTGGTGCCCTTGGCCCATGTAGGCCAAGGCGCACCCCCTACAGCCCATGTGGCCCCCCGGGGCAGGTGGCCCCACCCGGTGGGCCCCCGGGACCCTTCCGGTGGTCCCGGTACAATACCGATGACCCCGAAACTTGTCCCGATGGCCGAAACAGGACTTCCTATATATAAATCTTTACCTCCGGACCATTCCGGAACTCCTCGTGACGTCCGGGATCTCATCCGGGACTCCGAACAACATTCGGTAACCACATACAAGCTTCCTTTATAACCCTAGCGTCATCGAACCTTAAGTGTGTAGACCCTACGGGTTCGGGAGACATGCAGACATGACCGAGACGTTCTCCGGTCAATAACCAACAGCGGGATCTGGATACCCATGATGGCTCCCACATGTTCCACGATGATCTCATCGGATGAACCATGATGTCAAGGACTCAATCGATCCCGTATACAATTCCCTTTGTCAGGCGGTATTTTACTTGCCCGAGATTCGATCGTCGGTATACCGATACCTTGTTCAATCTCGTTACCGGCAAGTCACTTTACTCGTTCCGTAACACATCATCCCGTGATCAACTCCTTGGTCACATTGCGCATATGATGATGTCCTACCGAGTGGGCCCAGAGATACCTCTCCGTTTACACGGAGTGACAAATCCCAGTCTCGATCCGCATAAAACAATAGATACTTTCGGAGATACCTGTAGTGCATCTTTATAGTCACCCAGTTACGTTGTGACGTTTGATACACCCAAGGCACTCCTACGGTATCCAGGAGTTACACGATCTCATGGTCAAAGGAAGAGATACTTGACATTGGCAAAGTTCTAGCAAATGAACTACACGATCTTTTGTGCTAGTCTTAGGATTGGGTCTTGTCCATCACATCATTCTCCTAATGATGTGATCCCGTTATCAACGACATCCAATGTCCATAGCCAGGAAACCATGACTATCTGTTGATCACAACGAGCTAGTCAACTAGAGGCTCACTAGGGACATATTGTGGTCTATATATTCACACGTGTATTACGATTTCCGGATAATACAGTTATAGCATGAATAAAAGACAATTATCATGAACAAGGAAATATAATAATAATACTTTTATTATTGCCTCTAGGGCATATTTCCAACAGTCTCCCACTTGCACTAGAGTCAATAATCTAGTTCACATCGCCATGTGATTAACACTCACAGGTCACATCGCCATGTGACTAATACCCAAGAGTTTACTAGAGTCAGTAGTCTAGTTCACATCACTATGTGATTAACACTCAATGAGTTTTATGTTTGATCATGTTGCTTGTGAGAGAGGTTTTAGTCAACGGGTCTGAACCTTTCAGATCCATGTGTGCTTTACAAATCTCTATGTCATCTCCTAGATGCAGCTACCACGCTCTATTTGGAGCTATTCCAAACAACTGTTCTACTTGGAGCTATTCTAAATTATTGCTCCATTATATGTATCCGGTCTCTCTACTCAGAGCTATCCGGATAGGTGTCAAGCTTGCATCGTCGTAACCTTTACGACGAACTCTTTTACCACCTCCATAATCGAGAAAAATTCCTTAATCCACTAGTTACTAAGGATAACTTTGACCGCTGTCCTGTGAGCCATTCTTGGATCACTCTTGTACCCCTTGACTGACTCATGGCAAGGCACACTTTAGGTGCGGTACACAGCATAGCATACTGAAGAGCCTACGTCTTAAGCATAGGGGACGACCTTCGTCCTTTCTCTCTATTCTACCGTGGTCGAGCTTTAAGTCTTAACTTCGTACCTTACAACTCAGGCAAGAACTCCTTCTTTGACTGGTTCATCTTGAACACCTTCAAGATCATGTCAAGGTATGTGCTCATTTGAAAGTATTATTAAGCATTTTGATCTATCCTTATAGATCTTGATGCTCAATGTTCAAGTAGCTTAATCCAGGCTTTCCATTGAAAAACACTTTCAAAATAACCCTATATGCTTTCCAGAAATTCTACATCATTTCTGATCAACATGTATTCATCAGAAATTCTATAGTGCTCCCACTCACTTCTTTGGAAATATAAGTTTCTCATAAACTTTGTATACACCCAAAATCTTTGATCATCATCAAAGCATACATTCCAACTCCGAGATGCTCACTCCAGTCCTCAGAAGGATTGCTGGAGCTTTGCATACTTATTAGCATATTTCAGGATAGACAAAACCTTCCGGTTGTATCACATACAACCTTTCCTCAAGAATCGTCGAGGAAACAATGTTTTGACATCCTATCTGCAAGATTTCATAAATAATGCAGTAATTGCTAATATAATTCCAACAGACTCTTAGCATCGCTACGAGTGAGAAAGTCTCATCGTAGTCAACTCCTTGAACTTGTCGAAAAAACATCTTAGCGACAAGTCGAGCTTTCTCAATGGTGACACTTACCATCATTGTCTGTCTTCCTTTTAAAATCCATATGTACCTAATAGCCTTACGACCATCAAGTAGTTCTTCCAAAGTCTACACTTTGTTTTCATGCATGGATCCTCTCTCGGGTTTTATGGCCTTGAGCCATTTATCGGAATCCGGGCCCACCATCGCTTCTCCATAGCTCGTAGGTTCATTGTTGTCTAGCAACATGACTTCCAAGACAGGATTACTGTACCACTCTGAAGTAGTACGTATCCTTGTCACCCTACGAGGTTTGGTAGTGACTTGATCCGAAGTTTCATGATCAATATCATAAACTTCCACTTCAATTGGTGTAGGTGCCACAGGAACAACTTCCTGTGCCCTGCCACACACTAGTTGAAGTGACGGTTCAATAACCTCATCAAGTTTCCACCATCCTCCCACTCAATTCTTTCGAGAGAAACTTTTCCTCGAGAAAGGACCCGATTCTAGAAACAATCCATATTGCTTTCGGATCTGAATTAGGAGGTATACCCAACTGTTTTTGGGTGTCCTACGAAGATGCATTTTATCTGCTTTGGGTTCGAGCTTATCAACCTGAAACCTTTTCACATAAGCGTCGCAGCCCCAAACTTTCAAGAAACGGCAACTTAGGTTTCTCCAAACCATAGTTCATACGGTGTCGTCTCAACGAAATTATGTGGTGCCCTATTTAAAGTGAATGTGGTTGTCTCTAATGCCTAACCCATGAACGACAGTGGTAATTCGATAAGAGACATCATGGTACGCACCATATCCAATAGGGTGCAACTATGATGTTCGGACACACCATCACATTATGGTGTTCCAGGCGGTATTAATTGCGAAACATTTTCCACAATGTCTTAATTCTGTGCCAAACTCGTGATTCAGATATTCATCTCTATGATCATATCATAGATCTTTTATCCTCTTGTCACGATGATCTTCTACTTCACTCTGAAATTACTTGAACCATTCAATAATTCAGACTTGTGTTTCATCAAGTAAATATTCTCAACATCTACTCGAATCATCTGTGAAGTAAGAACATAACGATATTCACTGCATGCATCAGCACTTATTGGACTGCACACATCAAAATGTGTTACTTCCAACAAGTTGCTATCTTGTTCCATCTCATTGAAACCGAGGCTTTTCAGTCATCTTGCCTATGTGGTATGATTTGCATATCTCAAGTGATTCAAAATCAAGTGAGTCCAAACGATCCATATGCATGGAGTCTCTTCATGCGTATACACCAATAGACATGGTTCGCATGTCTCAAACTTTTCTAAAACGAGTGAGTCCAAAGATCCATCAACATGGAGCTTCTTCATGCGTTTTATACCAATATGACTTACACAGCAGTGCCACAAGTAGGTGGTACTATCATTACTATCTTTTGGCATGAACATGTGTATCACTACGATCGAGATTCAATAAACCATTCCTTTAGGTGCAAGACCATTGAAGGTATTATTCAAATAAATAGAGTAACCATTATTCTCTTTAAATGAATAACCGTATTGCGATAGACATAATCCAATCATGTCTATGCTCAACGCAAACACCAATCTCGGTGGTAGAGGGAGCGTGCGATATTTGATCACATCAAACTTGGAAACACTTCCAACACATATCGTCAGCTCACCTTTAGCCAGTCTCCTTTTATTCCGTAGCTTTTATTTCGAGTTACTAATACTTAGCAACCGAACCGGTATCTAATACCCTGGTGCTACTAGGAGTACTAGTAAAGTACACATTAACATAATGTATATCCAATATACTTCTATCGACCTTGCCAGCCTTCTCATCTACCAAGTATCTAGGGTAATGCTGCTCCAGTGGTTGTTCCCCTTATTACAGAAGCACTTAGTCTCGGGTTTGGGTTCAACCTTGGGTTTCTTCACTTGAGCAGCAGCTGAATTGCCGTTTCATGAAGTATCCCTTTGTTCCCTTGCCCTTCTTGAAACTAGTGGTTTCACCAACCATCAACATTTGATGCTCCTTCTTGATTTCTACTTTCGCGGTGTCAAACATCGTGAATACCTCAAGGATCATCTTATCTATCCCTGATATGTTATAGTTCATCACGAAGCTCTAGCAGCTTGGTGGCAATGACTTTGGAGAAACATCACTATCTCATTTGGAAGATCAACTCCCACTCGATTCAAGTGATTGTTGCACTCAGACAATCTGAGCACAAGCTCAACAATTGAGCTTTTCTCCCTTAGTTTGTAGGCTAAGAAAATTGTCGGAGGTCTTATACCTCTTGACGTGGGCACGAGCCTGAAATCCTAATTTCAGCCCTCGAAACATCTCATATGTTCCGCGACGTTTCGAAAACGTCTTTGGTGCCTCTACTTAAACCATTTAACTGAACTATCACGTAGTTATCAAAACGTGTATGTTCGATGTTCGAAACATCCACAAACGACGTTTGGGGTTCAGCACACTAAGCGGTGCATTAAGGACATAAGCTTTCTACTGATCGCATAATCGCTACTATCAACTTTCAACTATATTTTCTCTAGGAACATAACTAAAACAGTAGAACTATAGCGTGAACTACGACATAATTTGCAAAAAGGTCTTTTGACTATGTTCAGGATAATTAAGTTCATCTTATGAACTCCCACTCAGATAGACATCCCTCTAGTCATCTAAGTGATTACATGATCCGAGTCAAACTAGGTCGTGTCCGATCATCACGTGAGACGGACTAGTCATCATCGGTGAACATCTTCATGTTGATCGTATCTTCTATACGACTCATGCTCGACCTTTCGGTCTCCGTGTTCCGAGGCCATGTCTGTACATGCTAGGCTCGTCAAGTTAACCCTAAGTGTTTTCGCTGTGTAAAACTGTCTTACACCCGTTGTATGTGAACGTAAGAATCTATCACACCCGATCATCACGTGGTGCTTCGAAACGACGAACTGTAGCAACGGTGCACAGTTAGGGGAGAACACTTCTTGAAATTTTAATGAGGGATCATCTTATTTACTACCGTCGTTCTAAGCAAATAAGATGTATAAACATGATAAACATCACATGCAATCAAATAAGAGTAGTGACATGATATGGCCAATATCATATAGCTCCTTTGATCTTCATCTTCGGGGCTCCATGATCATCTTGTCACCGGCATGACACCATGATCTCCATCATCATGATCTCCATCATCGTGTCTTCATGAAGTTGTCACGCCAACGACTACTTCTACTTCTATGGCTAACGCGTTTAGCAATAAAGTAAAGTAATTTACATGGCGTTCTTCAATGACACGCAGGTCATACAAAAAATAAAGACAACTCCTATGGCTCCTGCCGGTTGTCATACTCATCGACATGCAAGTCGTGAATCCTATTACAAGAACATGATCAATCTCATACATTACATATATCATTCATCACATCCTTTTGGCCATATCACATCACATAGCATACCCTACAAAAACAAGTTAGACGTCCTCTAATTGTTGTTTGCATGTTTTACGTGGCTGCTATGGGTTTCTAGCAAGAACGTTTCTTACCTACGCATGAACCACAACGTGATATGCCAATTGCTATTTACCCTTCATAAGGACCCTTTTCATCGAATCCGATCCGACTAAAGTAGGAGAGACAGACACCCGCTAGCCACCTTATGCATCTAGTGCATGTCAGTCGGTGGAACCAGTCTCACGTAAGAGTACGTGTAAGGTCGGTCCGGGCCGCTTCATCCCACGATGCCGCCGAATCAAGATAAGACTAGTAACGGCAAGCGTATTGAACAATATCGACGCCCACAACTACTTTGTGTTCTACTCGTGCAAAGAATCTACGCAATAGACCTAGCTCATGATGCCACTGTTGGGGAACGTAGCAGAAATTCAAAATTTTCCTATGTGTCACCAAGATCTATCTATGGAGAGACCAGCAACGAGTAGAAAGAGAGAGGAGAGTTTGCATCTACATACCCTTGTAGATCGCTAAGCGGAAGCGTTCAAGTGAACGGGGTTGATGGAGTCGTACTCGTCGTGATTCAGATCACCGATGATCAAGTGCCGAACGGACGGCACCTCCGCGTTCAACACACGTACAGCCCGGTGACGTCTCCCACGCCTTGATCCAGCAAGGAGAGAGGGAGAGGTTGAGGAAGACTCCATCCAGCAGCAGCACAACGGCGTGGTGGTGATGGAGGAGCGTGGCAATCCTGCAGGGCTTCACTGAGCACCTACGGGAGAGGAGATGTGTCACGGGAGGGAGAGGGAGGCAACCAAAGGCCTTAGGTATGATTGCTCCTCCTTTTCCCCACTATATATAGGGCCAAGGGAGAGGGGGGAGGCGCAGCCTTGCCCCCTCCTCCAAGGAAGGGGTGCGGCTAAGGATGGGGAGGAGTCCATCCTCCCCAAGGCACCTCGGAGGTGCCTTCCCCCTTTAGGACTCTTCCCTTTTTCCTTTATCTTGGCGCATGGGCCTCTAGGGGCTGGTGCCCTTGGCCCATGTAGGCCAAGGCGCACCCCCTACAGCCCATGTGGCCCCCCGGGGCAGGTGGCCCCACCCGGTGGGCCCCCGGGACCCTTCCGGTGGTCCCGGTACAATACCGATGACCCCGAAACTTGTCCCGATGGACGAAACAGGACTTCCTATATATAAATCTTTACCTCCGGACCATTCCGGAACTCCTTGTGACGTCCGGGATCTCATCCGGGACTCCGAACAACATTCGGTAACCACATACAAGCTTCCTTTATAAACCTAGCGTCATCGAACCTTAAGTGTGTAGACCCTACGGGTTCGGGAGACATGCAGACATGACCGAGACGTTCTCCGGTCAATAACCAACAGCGGGATCTGGATACCCATGATGGCTCCCACATGTTCCACGATGATCTCATCGGATGAACCACGATGTCAAGGACTCAATCGATCCCGTATACAATTCCCTTTGTCAGGCGGTATTTTACTTGCCCGAGATTCGATCGTCGGTATACCGATACCTTGTTCAATCTCGTTACCGGCAAGTCACTTTACTCGTTCCGTAACACATCATCCCGTGATCAACTCCTTGGTCACATTGCGCATATGATGATGTCCTACCGAGTGGGCCCAGAGATACCTCTCCGTTTACACGGAGTGACAAATCCCAGTCTCGATCCGCATAAAACAATAGATACTTTCGGAGATACCTGTAGTGCATCTTTATAGTCACCCAGTTACGTTGTGACGTTTGATACACCCAAGGCACTCCTACGGTATCCAGGAGTTACACGATCTCATGGTCAAAGGAAGAGATACTTGACATTGGCAAAGTTCTAGCAAATGAACTACACGATCTTTTGTGCTAGTCTTAGGATTGGGTCTTGTCCATCACATCATTCTCCTAATGATGTGATCCCGTTATCAACGACATCCAATGTCCATAGCCAGGAAACCATGACTATCTGTTGATCACAACGAGCTAGTCAACTAGAGGCTCACTAGGGACATATTGTGGTCTATATATTCACACGTGTATTACGATTTCCGGATAATACAGTTATAGCATGAATAAAAGACAATTATCATGAACAAGGAAATATAATAATAATACTTTTATTATTGCCTCTAGGGCATATTTCCAACAGCACCCGCCTGGCGCCCTGAATCGTCATGGCTTACGTCATGGGCACCTCGTGAGGTATCCCGCCTTGATCTCTCTGCCCCCTCGTGAGCCAGCCTGATGAGGCCGTGCCTGAGGAAGCTCCGCATCGTCCGCCCCGCGAGGCTTGGCCCCTCGCGAGGGTCTTGGGTTTGTGTTGGTGAAGATGGGCCGTGCTGGGCCCCCCTTTGAGCCACGCCGCAGGCAGGCAAGTCTGGGGACCCCCGTTCCCAGAACGCCGACAGTAGCCCCCGGGCCCAAGGCGCGCCCGGACTTGGCCGTGCAGGGAGGCGGAAGGGCAAGAACGAAGCGCCGCGGGCCCTAACAGTCTGCGGCCTTGGGCGCCGCATGGCGGTTGATTGGACGTGGGCGGCACTGTTCCCCCACGCCCTCCTTATCTTGTGCCGTGCTAGGTGGACCCGTAGTCGTACACAGCCGTTCCCCTTTTATCGCTCGTGCGCCCTCTGTCCTTCCTCCGCTCGAACTCCGGTTTCTGTTTTCCACTCAATCTCGAACCTCCCTCCTCCCCCCCTTCCCATCGCCATGGCTCCGACGAAGAAGGGGAGAGGGAAGAAACCCGTGTCTCCGCCTTGCCCGCCGCCGTCGGCGGCCCCCGCCGAGGGCTTGGGCAAGGTCGGCTTGGCTCTGGCCACCATCTTCAATGAATGCGGGAGGACGACGGCCTGGCCCGCGTCACACTTCTCCATCGACAGAACAGCCACCGAGGTCCCGTATCTTGCCGACGCCCTGTGGGCGGGTCTGGTTCCCCCCTTTTCTGATTTCTTCAACGCCGTGCTTTCCCACTATCAGATCCACATGATGCATCTGGGTCCTGAATCCATCACCCTCCTTTCGGTCTTCGCCTTTGTTTACGAAGCTATGGTGGGCATCCCTCCTTCGGTTGCCTTGCTGCGCCACTTCTTCTCGTTGCACCTTGTCGACCCTACCCAATGCTGGGCTTGCGTGAGCTTCGTTGCCGCGCCTGAGACGGCGGCCTCTGGGATTGACTTCAAGCTCCCCCTGCCCGTGGTCGGGTTCCGCGAGCGGTGGCTGTACATGGGCGCAGGGGTGCCCAGCCCCCTGCTATTGGAGCCGACCGCGCCTGCCGTCCCCAATTCGGGCTGGGGCCAGGAGACGCTCGAGAGCCCCCGGCTCATCTTCGTCTGGCGCCGCTTCGCGCTCTTGAGGTCGCTTGGCGTGACAGTGCCCAAAGTGGTGAAGGAGTTCTTGCTATGCCGCGTTGCTCCTCTTCTACGCCACTCTCGCCAGATGTGGGCCTTCCGTGGGCGCGAGGATCGTATGAAGCTCCAGGAAGAGGACCTGACTCCTGAGGTGCTAAGGACGGCGCTCTTGACCCTGGCTGGGGACCCCAACCCCGGTAGCGTCCGGAGGGAGGGGCCTTGCTGTACCTCTGCCAGAGCAGGAGCAACTTTGTGAAGCAGATGCCTGTCTTTGATGAGTGGGGGCCGCGCCCCGCCGGCCTTCAGGGGCCTCGCGAGAACCCAGTGGTGGTGACTGCCCTACCAGTCGGCCAAGGCGACTCATCCTCGAGTGGCGGAGCAGGGAGGCACGAGGCGCCAGAGGCCGAGGGGGCTCCCGACGCGGTGACAGCGCCGGGCAAGGCTCATGAGGAAGCAGCTCTTGGGGCCCGCGCTGCTGAGGCTGAGGGTGGCGAGCAGCTGCCCTCAGTGCCTGCGACTGGGGCCCCTGAGGCTCCAGCTGCGTCTCTTGGGGAGGCGATTGGCAGCGCACATCAGGCAGGCGCCTCTGCCGCAGATCGCCTTGACGCTCCGTCTTCGTCGAAGGTTGATCCATGCGCCCAACTCTTGGGTCGCTTCCGCGTGAACTTCGAGGCTCTCCGGAAGAGAAGGGTGGCCCTGGGCGACGATTACCCTTGTCGCCTGCTGAAGCGTAGGAAGTACTTCGCCACTGATGAGTAAGCCTTCTCCTTTCCCGGCTCCCAATCCTTCTGTTACTTGTACTGACCCTTGCTTCGCAGGCCCCTTCCAGCCGAGCTTGCGGAGACGGCTGAGGAGCCGTCCCCCTTGGCTTCGCCCCCTCCACCGTCCTCGAGCGCTCCGAGCAGCGGAGCCCTTGTGGTGAGGGCGATCGAAGAGGCGAACCATCCCGAGGCGCACCGTGGCCCCGCGCACCTCGCGATCCTCCTTCGCGGGCCTTCTCGTGGCATAGCCAGCCTGCCATGGGCCTCTCGCCTGGTCATGAACTGCGATTGGCTGAGGTGCGTCCTGCGCTCTTCTCCTGAGGACGGGCTGGCCCCAGGCCGGGCTTCTGACGCGGCGTGCCCGGCCGTCGCGAGGGTGCCAGCCCCCAGCCCCCAGCCCGGAGGGGGAGTGCTGACTTGCGGCCCCCGACGCTTGCTTGGGGCGGATGATGGTGTAAAAGACGTGCTCGAGCACGCTCGGGAGCGTCGCGCTCTCCGCCAAGGATTCCTTCGAAGGGCGACTGACGCAGTGAGCCTGCTTGGTGAGGAGCTTGCTGATGAAGACGCGCGCCTTGAGGCCGAGGGCCTGCGCCTGGCTGCAGAGAGGCGCGAGCTGGAGGGCGCCATCGCCCTTGCGCGCCGTCAGCGTGATCTTGATGAAGCAGAGGCCAAGGCGTCGTTGGTGGCCTCTCGGGAGGCCCGGTCTCGGGCCGCTGAGGAGGCTCGGGAAGCTGACCGGCGGCGAAAGGCTGCGGAGGAGCGGGCTCGGGAGCTTCTGGCCTGGTGCCACTCGCTGGAGGAGCAGGTGGAGCTGCGCGAGGCAGCCCTCGCGTCGATGAAGATGGCCTCTGGCGACTCAGCAGAGCTCCAGAGGCGTGAGGAGGCGCTGACACTGGAAGCCGCCGAACGTACCCGTGAGTACGAGCGTCTGGAGACGAGGGAGCACTTGGTGACGCAGGCGGAGGATGGTGTTGCTGCACAGGAAGCCCGGGTCCTGGAAGAGGTCGGACGTCGAGTGGCAATGGCGCATTTGAACCTCGAGCACGAGTTCAAAGAGAAGCTGGGGTTAATCCGGGCCGAAACTGGAGGCAGGACTGCCGCTTTGAGGGCCAAGCTGGAGGAGGCGGTGCGGCGGGCCGATGCTTCCCGGGCCGCCCTTGAGGTGGCGCGAGGTGAGTTAACCACCTCCCAAGCTGAGGTGCTCCTTCTTCGCCAGCGGGTGGAGGAGGCTGAGGCCGTCGCGCGTCAGAATGCGGACGAGATACGTCAGTGGCGGATCTTGGAGCATGAGCACGACCCCATTCTCACCACTCTCCGGGAGAGAGCCAACGCGGCCTTGGGCAACATCTGCGAGGAGGCCATCGGCGAGCCGCACGCAATCAACTACGCGGGCAATCTCCAGTTCTTCACTGATGTGGTGACGCAGCTGGAGGCGCGGTCGACCAGGGCTGACAGGTTGGTGGAGGAGAGGAGCCGCACCCTGCTCAGGCGCGCCTTTTCCCGCGTCTTCAGTCACCTCCGGAACATGGATCCCCATTTTGATTTTGATGCCGCCATCGCCCCAGTCCCTCAGGCTGTCCGAGGCGACCTGGCGCACTGGGTGGAGGACAATGTGGACGCTCTTATCAGGGCCTTTGCCTCAGACAACGATGATGCGATCGTGGCGGCCGACGAGGGCGGCGCGATGGGCGGCCCTGACGCCGCTGGCGGCGACGCGGACAGCGATGGCGAGTTCAGCGGCGCCAGCAACGGCTCAGGTGGTGCTCCTGAGGACGCATTGGGGGATTCGTCCGACTGACTGTACATCGTTCCTGCTTCCTTACCCTGCATGAATAGAACTCAGGTTTTGGCCTGATGACTGTGAGAGCATTTTGGAGGGGGGGCCCTCATGTAAAACTTGTGTTTATCGTATTAGTAGAAGCTACATCGCCCATGCGCCCACGCCAAGTGGCTGGCTTAAGCGACGCGCTGGTCGGCTAGTATACCTTTGTTCCGCGCTGGCCCTGAGGCAGCCCGCGGGGGTTGTGGTGTCCTGAGTGTCCCCTGATTGAATCCGTAGGATCTGCAGTAAAACACCCTCCTGAGAGGACGCGACGGCGGCAGTCTGGGTTGCGCGCAAGTTAGGCCTGACCCGGCTCGCGAGGGGTTCGCGAGGGGAGGCGGCTGGGGCGAAGAGGTAACCAAAACGCGAGAAATTGCTTGAACGAGACTAAGCACCCCTTCCCCGAACACACGCAAATCTCAAATTCAAATCCAACTTGAATCCAGCGGGGGAAAGCGACAACCGAGGGGAAGAGCAACGAAAGCAAACAAAAGGCCGCGTCCGGCACCTAGTCTAGTCTTGGACGTCTTCTCACCAGCGCGGAGCTAAGTGCTGCCACTGGGCGTGGGAGGGAGCCCCAGGGCCTGAGGCCGGCACCCCCGAGACTTCGGGGCGTGTACAACCCCACTCATTATTACGTGAGAGTGTCACGGGGCGGCGAGCTTCACAGGCACCGGGCCTTCTTCACAGGTACTGGCCTTGCTTCATATCGCCAGATGAGGGCCCCGCCTTGTGCCACACTCTAGTGCCATCAACGACGACCAGAAACCAGGACGCCGCCGATGGGGTAGAGCGGTCGCTAGCGGTTCCCCCGACGACCACGGGTCCTCCGCCGGAGGCAGGCCCTGGGGCACCTCCCCAGCGGAGGGCCTACCTCCTGAGAACACCTTGCTCCGAACGCCGCGGTGGTGATGTCGAATCCCTGCCCCTCTCCTGCAGCCCCCTGCGTGCTCCTCCCGAGAGGTAGGAGGCTGTGGGAGCGGGGCAGCTGCCCGCTGCGGCAACCTGCACCTCCTGCGATCCATGGTTAGCGTATGCCTGCTGAAGAATTAGCGGTACCCGATAATCGTTGCTTCTAGCGTGCCCAGTGGGACCGTCCCAAGACTCCTGGAAGGGCTCAGCTTCTGGCGCCTCGTCCCCCCAGCTTGGGCTGAGGAGCGAGCCTGGTTCGCCCTCGTGTGAGTGTCCTTGGTCCATCATGAGGGGCACATATTCCTCTGGCGCCGCCACCCCGAAGGCCACGCCGTAGTGCTCTGCGCGCCACGCGGTCCTGCCTGACGCGCCTACCGTGGGGTGGCAACGCGGCTGTCCACTAGGGCCGCGGGTCGCGTCGAGCTCTTCTTCTTCGCGGACCAGGAGCGGGGGCTGCACCGCCACCGGTCCGGTGCTGACAGCCTCGCTGGTGTTGGAGTAGCCTTGGAGCCTGCGGGCGCGCGCGGGGCCCCCGCGCGGGCCGCCCTGGGTTGGAGATGGGAGCTGGGTGCAGAAGGGGTGAGCCCCCGAGGCGGCGAAGCCCAAGAGCTCTGCCACCCGCTCCAGCAGCACGTCGCGGCTGCCCTCCAGTAGTCTGCACTGCAGCAGCTCTCGGGCCACCATGAGCGCGGCCCTCGAGTTCGCTTGCTCCCGGCGGGTGTACGGTGTCGTGGTCGCGGCGTGATTGGAGGCCCTTGCTGCCGACCGCGCCTGCCGCGGTGTGAGAGCTGTCGAAGCCTGTCCGCGTCGCCCGCGGCCCGCAGCGCCCTGCGGACCGCGAGCTGCCTGGGGCACGGGGTCGCCTGAGGCGAGCGGCTCTGCGCGGGGCGGGCAATGCTGCCCATGGGTCTGGGTTGCCCTCCTGGTCGCCGGGCATGGTGATGACGACGCGACGGGGCACGGAGCGGTGGAAGACGAATTCTGGCCCACCCCTACCTGGCGCGCCAAATGTCGGATTTCGGGTTCCGACAGACCCTTGAGGTTCGAACACTAGGGTGCGCGCGGAGATTCCGCCTCCTACCTACCTGCACCCCTCTGCCATGCTAGGATCTAAACTAAGAAAAGAACAACACAAGAGACACAGGGTTTATACTGGTTCGGGCCACCGTTCTGGTGTAATACCCTACTCCAGTGTGTGGTGTGGTGGATTGCCTCTTGGGCTGATGATGATGAACACTACAAGGGAGAACAGCCTCGCGAGGGTCTGTTCTTGGCTAGGGCGATGAACTGCTCGGAGGAGTTCAATCACCTTTCTCTCTCTCTCTCTCTCTTTGCTTCTTCCAACCGACCGAACCCCCTTGCTATGTGGGTGGCGGGTCCTATTTATAGAGGCCCTGGTCCTCTCCCCAAATATTGAGCGGGAAGGGAGCCAACAATGGCAGGCTAATTTAAAGGGGGACAACAAGTATCAGCTATCCTGACAAAAGTAGTCTTCGCCTGTGCAAAGCTCTGGTGATGACGCCGTCTTGGGCTCCACGGTGACCTCCGTCTCGTAGTCCTCCTGGTCTTGGTCTCGTTGCACCGAAATGGCAACCTTTGCCTGATGCCTCGGTACTCCGCGGCTGCGCTTGCCCCCTTTGCACCAAAGAGGGAAGGAGGACGCTGCGCGGGCTGGCACCCGCCTGGCGCCCTGAATCGTCATGGCTTACGTCATGGGCACCTCGTGAGGTACCCTGCCTTGATCTCTCCGCCCCCTCGTGAGCCAGCCTGATGAGGCCGTGCCTGAGGAAGCTCCGCATCGTCCGCCCCGTGAGGCTTGGCCCCTCGCAAGGGTCTTGGGTTTGTGTTGGTGAAGATGGGCTGTGCTGGGCCCCCCTTTGAGCCACGCTGCAGGCCGCAGGCAGGCAAGTCTGGGGACCCCCGTTCCCAGAATGCCGACAGGCCCTGGCGTTCCGCCACCGTCTGCCTTCACCGCCATCCCCGCCACCCGCCGTTCTCCCCCCTCCCCCGCCAGGCCTGCCTCCTTCGGGCGCGGTTCGTGTTGGAAGAACTTGGTGTCAAGTCGCACGGGCCGACTCGGAGGAGAGTGTGGCGGGGCCATGCCTCTCAGTTCCCTTCATGCCCGCTCCGAGGAGGGATGTTGCCCGTGCTATGGATGTGGATGAAGACTGCTACTTTCTGGAGGACGGCGAGGATCTGCGCCAGATGGAGGAGGAACTTTCCAAGGCTGTGTTGGTCACCGTCACCGGAGTTCACCCTGATCTCGACCTTGCCACGGTGGCGGCGGCGCTCCATGCTGACTTCGATATCGGCCCGGAAAACATGTCTATTCATGCTTTCCATCTGGAGGACTTCCTTGTCCTTTGCAAGAGGTAGAGCACCCGTGACAGGATGGTTCGGCATGGTGGTCTTTCGCCGAAGGTCTTCAGCTTCTCCTTGTTGCTGCGCCCCTGGCTCCGGTAGGCCCAGGCGACCGGGGTTACGCTCCCGTTCCTCATGCCATTGGCCCTGGTGGGTGTGATAGCCCACGCCTGGACGAGGAGGACTGTGGATTGCGTGCTTCGTGGATTGGGGATGGTCGTCGGCCTGGCGGAGAGCACGGCCTCATGGTGGGACATGTCATGTTTCAAGGTTTGGCTGCGTACCGACAAGCCGGAGCGTATCCCTGAGCGGCGGCGGATCTTCATTGAGGAGCCACATAGGCTGCATGGCGGTGCGGTGCGTGCGACTCGCACGGCATCTCTCTGGTATACCATCAACATCTTCAAGCTCGCCCAGCCAGTTGTGGATGAAGAGGACGATCCGGAGCTGCCACCTCTGCCGCCACCTGCCTCCCCTCCGTCAGGTAGTGGTGGCGAGACCCCGCCGTCTGGAGGCTCTGGCGGCCGGGGCTGTTGGGGAACGTAGCAATTTCAAAAATTTCCTACGCACACACACAGGATCATGGTGATGCATAGCAACGAGAGGGGAGAGTGTGTCTACATACCCTCGTAGACCAAAAGCGGAAGCGTTAGCACAACGCGGTTGATGTAGTCATACGTCTTCACGATCCGACCGATCCAAGTACCGAACGCACGGCACCTCCGAGTTCAGCACACGTTCAGCTCGATGACGTCCCACAAACTCCGATCCAGCAGAGCTTCACGGGAGAGTTTGGTCAGCATGATGGCGTGATGACGGTGATGATGATGCTACCGACGCAGGGCTTCGCCTAAGCACCGCTATGATATAATCGAGGTGGATTATGGTGGAGGGGGGGGGGGCACCGCACACGGCTGGAATAGATCAATAGATCAACTTGTGTGTTCTAGGGTTCCCCCTGCCTCCGTATATAAAGGAGCAAGGGGGGAGGCCGGCCGGCCCCTATAGGGCGTGCCAGGAGGAGGAGTCCTCCTCCTAGTAGGAGTAGGACTCCCCCTTTCCTACTCCTACTAGGAGGAGGAAAGGAAGGAGGAGAGGGAGAAGGAAGGAGAGGGAGGAAAAGGAGGAAAGGGGGTCCGGCCCACTAGTCCAATTCGGTTTGGGCTAGGGGGGCCGCGCACCCTGCCTCCTCTCTTCCACCACTTTGCCCATGAGGCCCATTACTTCTTCCTCGTATTCCTGTAACTCCCCGGTACCCCGAAAAATACCCGAATCACTCGGAACCTTTCCGATGTACGAATATAGTCGTCCAATATATCGATATTTACGTCTCGACCATTTCAAGACTCCTTGTCATGTCCCCGATCTCATCCAGGACTCGAACTACCTTCGGTACATCAAATCACATAAAATCATAATACCGATCGTCACAGAACTTTAAGCGTGCGGACCCTATGGGTTCGAGAACTATGTAGACATGACCGAGACATCTCTCCGATCAATAACCAATAGCGGAACCTGGATGCTCATATTGGTTCCTACATATTCTACGAAGATCTTTATCGGTCAAACCGCATAACAACATACGTTGTTCCCTTTGTCATCGGTATGTTACTTGTCCGAGATTCGGTCGTCGGTATCTCAATACCTAGTTCAATATCGTTACCGACAAGTCTCTTTACTCGTTTCGTAATGCATCATCCCACAACTAACTCATTAGTTACATTTTTGCAAGGCTTATAGTGATGTGCATTACCGAGAGGGCCCAGAGATACCTCTCTGACAATTGGAGTGACAAATCCTAATCTTGATCTATTCCAACTCAACAAGTACCATCGGAGACACCTGTAGAGCACCTTTATAATCACCCAGTTACGTTGTGACGTTTGGTAGCACACAAAGTGTTCCTCCGGTATTCGGGAGTTGCATAATCTCATACTCATAGGAACATGTATAAGTTATGAAGAAAGCAATAGCAACAAACCGAACGATCATCGTGCTAAGCTAAAGGATGGGTCAAGTCAATCACATCATTCTTCTAATGATGTGATCCCGCTAATCAAATGACAACTCATGTCTATGGTTAGGAAACTTAACCATCTTTGATTAATGAGCTAGTCAAGTAGATGCATACTAGTGACACTTTTGTCTATGTATTCACACATGTACTAAGTTTCCGGTTAATACAATTCTAGCATGAATAATAAACATTTATCATGATATAAGGAAATAAATAATAACTTTATTATTGCCTCTAGGGCATATTTCCTTCAGTCACCCACTTGCACTAGAGTCAATAATCTAGTTCACATCTTTATGTGATTAATTCACATCTCCATGTGACTAATACCCAAAGGGTTTACTAGAGTCAATAATCTAGTTCACATCGCTATGTGATAAATACCCAAAGAGTGATCATGTTTTGCTTGTGAGAGAAGTTTAGTCTACGGGTCTTCAACATTCAGATCCGTATTTATTTCACAAATTTCTATGTCTAAAATGCTCTGCACGGAGCTACTCTAGCTAATTGCTCCCACTTTCAATATGTATCCAGATCGAGATTTAGAGTCATCTAGATCAATGTAAAAAGATTGCATTGACGTAACTCTTTACGACAAACTCTTTTATCACCTCCATAACCGATAAATATTTCCTTAGTCCTCTAAGGATAATTTTGACCGCTGTCCAGTGATATACTCCTAGATCACTATTGTACTCCCTTGCCAGAAAGATGCTAAGGTATACAATAGGACTGGTAAACAACATAGCATAGTTTATAGAACCTATGACTGAGGCATAGGGAATGACTTTTCATTCTCTTTCTATTTTCTGCTATGGTCGGGTTTTGAGTCTTCACTCAACTTCACACCTTGCAACACAGGCAAGAACTCCTTCTTTGACTGTTCCATTTTGAACTACTTCAAAATCTTGTGAAGGTATGTACTCATTGAAAAAACTTATTAAGCATCTTGATCTATCTCTATAGATCTTGATGCTCAATGTGTAAGCAACTTCATTGAGGTCTTTCTTTGAAAAGCTCTTTTCAAACACTCCTTTATGCTTTCCAAAAAATTCTACATTATTTCCAATCAACAATATGTCATTCACATATACTTATAAGAAATGCAGTAGTGCTTCCAGTCACTTTCTTGTAAATACATGCTTCACCGCAAGTCTATATAAAACCATATGCTTTGATCACTTTATCAAAGCATATATTCCAACTCCGAGATGCTTGCACTAGGTCATAGAGGATCGCTGGAGCTTGCTCACTTTGTTAGCACCTTTAGGATCGACAAAACCTTCTGGTTGCATCATATACAACTCTTCTTTTAAGAAATCCATTAAGGAATACAGTTTTGACATCCATTTGCCAGATTTCATAAAATGCGGCAACTTCTAACATGATTCGGACATACTTTTAAGCATCGATACGAGTGAGAAATTCTCATTGTAGTCAACACCTTGAACTTGTCGAAAACATTTTGCGACAATTCGAGCTTTGTAGATAGTAACACTACTATCAGCGTCCGTCTTCCTCTTGAAGATCCATTTATTCTTAATGACTCACCGATCATCGGGCAAGTCAATCAAAGTACATACTTTGTTCTCATACATGGATCCCATCTCAAATTTCATGTCCTCAAGCCATTTCGCGGAATCTAGGCTCATCATCGCTTCCTCATAGTTCATAGGTTCATCATGGTCTAGTAGCACGATTTCTAGAACAGGATTACCGTACCACTCTGGTGCAGATCTCACCCTGGTTGACCTACGAGGTTCGGTAGTAACTTGATCTGAAGTTACATGATCATCATCATTAGCTTCCTCACTAATTGGTGTAGGAGTCACAGGAACAGATTTCTGTGATGAACTACTTTCCAATAAGGGAGCAGGTACAGTTATCTCATCAAGTTCTACTTTCCTCCCACTCACTTCTTTCGAGAGAAACTTCTTCTCTATAAAGGATCCACTCTTAGCAACAAAGATATTGCCTTTTGGATCTGTGATAGAAGGTGTACCCAACAATTTCTTTTGGGTATCCTATGAAGACACACTTTTCCGATTTAAGTTTGTGCTTATCAGGCTGAAACTTTTTCACATAAGCATCACAACCCCAAACTTTAAGAAACAACAGCTTAGGTTTCTAGCCAAACCATAGTTCATACAGTGTCGTCTCAATGGATTAGACGGTGCCCTATTTAATGTGAATGTAGCTGTCTCTAATGCATAACCCCAAAGCGGTAGTGGTAAATCGGTAAGAGACATCATAGATTGCACCATATCTAATAAAAGTACGGTTACGATGTTTGGACACACCATTACGCTGTGGTGTTCCAGGTGGCGTGAGTTGCGAAACTATTCCACATTGCTTCAAATGAACACCAAACTCATAACTCAAATATTCTCCTCCACGATCAGATCGTAGAAAGTTTATTTTCTTGTTATGATGATTTTCCACCTCACTCTAAAATTATTTGAACTTTCAAATGTTTCAGATTTATGTTTCATCAAGAAGATATACCCATATCTTACTCAAATCATCTGTGAAGGTCAGAAAATAACGATACCTGCCGCAAGCCTCAACACTCATCGGACTGCATACATCAGTATGTATTATTTCCAACAAGTCTGTTGCTCGCTCCATTTTACCGGAGAACGGAGTCTTAGTCATCTTGCCCATGAGGTATGGTTCGCAAGAATCAACTGATTCATAATCAAGTGATTCCAAAAGCCCATCAGCATGGATTTTTTTCATGCGCTTTACACCAATATGACCTAAACGGTAGTGCCACAAATAAGTTACACTATCATTATTAACTTTGCATCTTTTGGCTTCAATATTATGAATATGTGTATCACTACGATCGAGATTCAATAAACCATTCACCTTGGGTGTATGACCATTGAAGGTTTTATTCATGTAAATAGAACAACAATTATTCTCCAACTTTAAATGAATAACCGTATTGCAATAGACATGATCAAATCATATTCAAGCTTAATGCAAACACCAAATAACATTCATTTAGGTTCAACACTAATCCCGAAAGTATAGGGAGTGTGCGATGATGATCATATCAATCTTGGAACCACTTCCAATACACATCGTCACTTCACCCTTAACTAGTCTCTGTTCATTCTGCAACTTCAGTTTCGAGTTACTAATTGTCGTGGTTCTAACTCTAACAGTGATGTAGGGGGGTATGTATGGAGAGGCTAGATCTCAGCTATTGGGAAGTTGTAAACACACCATGATGTACGAGTTCAGGCCCTTCGCGGAGGAAGTAACAGCCCTACGTCTCGGTGCCCGGAGGCGGTCGATTGGATTACTGGCGTGTGAATAACAGAGGTGCGAACCCTTCATACTGAGGAGGGGGCTGGCTTATATAGAGTTCGCCGGCCCTCTCCTGCCCTCAGTAATGCAGGGTTTCAGGTACATTTAAGGTTGGGCGTTACTGATAACGCCCCTAATAAAGTGCTATAATGACCATAAAGACTACTTAATAGCCGACCGTTTGCCTGCGGAGTGACTTTAGGTCTCCTGGCAGTCGAGTGGTTGGCTTCATGGTCGAGTGATAGCTTCTTGGTCGAGTGTCTTGAACCTGTCAAGTGGGATACCTTCAAGTCGATTGTAAGGTGATTTCTTCTAGGGATGTCCTAGGGTAGGGTTCTTTGGACAGGTTCGTGCCCCTACCCCAGGTACATAGCTTCGTCATTAGCCCCCGAATGGATCGAGGTTTGAGTGGGGAAAGAGTTGGAGATCCTTCCGACTGGTCCTTTGGGCTGCATGAGTGCCTCGTTTTGGGTCAGTCGTCACGGATGACGTCATCAACCTCTCCAGTCGCCTTGATCCATTCCAGGCCTTTCGTCGAGTGAATTTCTTTACTTGTGACATACCGAGTGTCGGCGCGAGCGGGGTCTTCTGTTTTGGCAAGTTGTTTTGCAGCCCGCGGATGTCGTGGGGTTTGGATTTCGGGAAGCGCGCGGGACGGGAGCGGCCGCAGTAATCGGAAGCGGTAAAGCGGAAGCTCCTCGATTTCTGCGCCACCTTTTTCGCCACGTACTGCGCGCGCGTCCGTTGCGGGATTTGACTGGATTGCCTGGGCCTACCAGTCAGCCACTCGGGAGCGGCATCTTATAAGTAGCCAGCTCGGGGTTTCCAAACAGCATGCTCTCTTCTTCCTCTCTCCCTTCGCAAGCTTCTCCGCTACCTCCGCTCTCGCCCTAGCGCCGCAGACCCGTGCGAGATTTGCCGGCGGCGATGGTGAAGGACAAGACATCCGCTCTAGGGCACACGAAGAAGGCGGCGGCGCAGGGGAAAGGGAAGAGATCTGCTCGGGGCGGATCTTCCTCAAGGTCTGCTCTGCCCCGCGGCTGGATCCAGGGCGACTGGATGCCGTTGGTGATCCGGCAAGAAGACCTCGATGATATGGTCGAGGGGGGAGTCATTCCCCACGAAGCTGCGTGTCTCCCAGGGAGAGAGATCGAACCTCAGCCTCGCGACGGTGAGTGTGTGCTCCTAGCCACCCATATCGACCGAGGGTTTTCTCTGCCGCCCCATCCTTTTTTCTGAAGCTTTCTGAACTTCTTCGGAGCGCAGCTCCACCACTTCACTCCCAACTCCATCGTATATCTTGCTGCTTTCATTTCCATGTGTGAGGGTTTCTTGGGTTGCCGCCCCCATTGGGGACTCTTCAAGCACATCTTTACCTGCCGTTCTCAATCGGTCAAGAAGGCCAAGTCGAGTGACGAAAGGACGCAGGTGATTCAGCTGTGCGGGGGCCTGGCGATCCAGACAAGGGGAAAGAGTTGTTTTCCATCTATCATTTTCCCGGAGTCGATCCGCGGTTGGCAGGCGACCTGGTTTTACTGTCAAGACCAGGCGACCCCAGGGCAGTCGACCGGACTCCCCCCTTTCTCACTCGACCGAGCTGAAAAACCTACTTCTCTGAAAGTGATGCCGGAGGAAAAGGCCCAAGTCAAAGTACTGGCTGGTCGAGTGGTTGAGCTTGTCCGTGAGGGCGTGACTGGTATGGACTTGCTGGAGGTCTTCCTCCGGAGGCGCATCCAACCGCTCCAGGCTCGTGACCACCCGATGTGGCTGTACTCGGGTCTCGACAACACCACTCGGGTCCACCCGGAGGAGGTTACTGACGAGATGCTGGAGGGGTGGCTGTCGAGCATCACGGGGAACAAAGACAACCCCCGAGGAGCCAGGAGGGTAATTCCACTCAACAACTCGTATGACATGGACCAGGTATGTCTTTATGCTCCTGACTGAGATCTTATTTTCTTCATTGGTCTTCTTTGAGTAGGTCGATTGACTTTCGTCTTGTCTGTTGTTTTCCAGGCGACTACCGAGATGTACTCGACGCCCAACGGGGCATAGGAGCCAACTGAGGAAGGGGAGGCGAGCGGAGGTGAGAGCGGAGACGATCAAGGCGAGTGGGAGTCCGGCGGTGAAGGAGAGGGAGGCGACGATGTCGACTCCAGCGAAGAGGAGGAGGAGGAGGTTGAACCCTCCCGCCCGGAGGGGCGATCCAAGCTCACACACGACCCAGCGTGGGAGCGTGGTAGGGCGACTGTTCCTGTTGGGCAGTCGTCGAAACGCCCTTGGACCTCTTCTCCTACGCCGACTGGAAAGGCTCCCAAGCACCCACGCGCAGCGCCGTCCAAGCCGCCCAAGGCTCTGCCCAAGATGAAGATGGCCGTCCCCACCATTTCTGGGTAATAATAAAACTTGTTTTCCTTTGTCGACCGTGGACAGATCCTTGGTCGATTCGTTGAGCCAACTGACTAACTTTCAAGACTTGCAGTGCCGCTACTTCTGAGATCTCCGCCAAGGACAACGACCAAGAGATGGAGGATGCTGTTACCTCCAACCTTGGTATGATTACTGACGTTCCGCTTTGAGTCGACTGAACATTTATTGCAACTCTGGTCGATTGAATGTTTCCCTTGTAGCCCCTCCTCATGTTATCGACCTCCCGGATGACGATGACAACGAACCGTTGAGAGTGAGGAGGAACAAGAGGGCGTCGGCTGAAAAGACCCCCCAATCCGCTCCGGCGTCTGAGGCCGTAGCTCGGGATGGTGGTGACACCACTCGGGCTTCTGTTACCTTCGCCATTCCTCTGACGAGTGTGCGGCCCTCGACGTCGACTGTGGATCCGTCTTCGCTTTTTGCCGCATACCCCGTCCCTGAGGACCAAGCGGCTGCTGCAAAAGAGGCTATACGCCAGGCGGGGATCATGATGGAGCAAGTGAAGGTGGCTCGGGAGGCCATCCAAGCAGCTTATGACGCGAGCTCGGCTCTTCAGAGCAACGTCTAGGTCAGTCGACTCAACGCTTGGTCTGTTATGATATGCTGTTTGAAGAATCTCTTTTCCGAAGATCTTTGTATCTGTACACCCACTGGGTGTGTCTGCCAATTCTTGGACGAGTGGGGGCACGCTAAGTGCACCCACTGGGTGTAGTCCCCGAGACTACGATGGACTGTGGGCAGTCGACTGTAGTCTTTATATTGTGTTGCTGTAGCTGTATTTCTTCACTCGGTCTGGTCAGGCCATGTCGAATGGGACTGTATCTGGTCGACTGCGGGCACTCGACTTTTTTTTACAGTGGGGGCACGCTGAGTGCACCCACTGGGTGTAGTCCCCGAGACTACTGTCGAATGTTCTTGATTCGGCTGTAGTCTTAGAAACATCATCATTGCCTCTTAGTTACGTGGAAGCAACTTATTTTGGACGTCTGTCGACTGATTTTTCTTTTTACAGAAATCCTGTGAACTTGTAGCTCGCTATACTGAGTTGGAGAATTAGCAGATCCAGCTCAACCTTAACTTGAAGCTTGCCCAGGAGAATTTGAAGAAGGCGCAAGAAGAAGCAAAAGGTATGGCTGGTGAGGTTCTCCATTCTTAACGGGTGGCTTTTCTTTCTTGTCCATTCTTGATGTTGGTTCCACTTGACGCGCCGCAGATAAACTGGAGGAAGCTCTGAAGAAGAAAGATCAAGATCTTGCAGAGGCACAAAAGGAGGCCTCGAGCAAAACGAAGCTCGCAGAAGAGAAACTGGCTTCGGTCGGAACTCTTGAACAGGAGAACTCCAGACTGAAAACTGCTCTCGAGACAGCTAACCGAGATGCCAGTCGACTGAAGAAAGAAAAGATGGCTCTGCACGACAAGGCGGGTTTGCTGGCGAGGAAGGTAAAAGATCTGGAGGCTTATCTCGGTGGACTCGCCAAGAAGCT
Source organism: Triticum aestivum (assembly GCF_018294505.1). Lineage (NCBI taxonomy): Eukaryota > Viridiplantae > Streptophyta > Magnoliopsida > Poales > Poaceae > Triticum > Triticum aestivum. The sequence continues at coordinate 203,263,799 of NC_057800.1, read as the reverse complement.
GTTCGTCTTGCTCGAAGGTAATTATTCCAACTCGGCTGTCTTGTAGTTATCGAGCCCGCGTACGGCCACTGTCTTATTCTTGAATTGTGTTTGCAGAATTCTGCCAGAGCTTCGAAGAGGAAACCAGTCGAGTGGAGCCATGCTTGGATCCCACCAATTCTCTCGTGAAGGACGAGGCTGCTATGAACGTGCTCCGCCTGGAGTCTCGTGTTACCAGCGTTGTTGATTATCTTGCTCGGCTGAAGGTTGCGATGTCGCGGATCGACACATCACTCTGGCCTGGAACGACGCTTCAGAACGACCTCGAGTCCCTGATGGTCCGACTGGATGAAGTCCCGGGTCGAGTGGCGGAATGGAAGAAATCTTCTGCTAGATGTGGTGCTGATGTCGCTCTGTCTCTGGTCCGCGTCCATTGCAAGGAGGCGTGAGAAGAAAAGCTGGCCGCCATCCAAGTTGCCAATACCAGGAAGCACAACTTTCAGGACTTCATGGAGACTTTTATTGTTGCTGCCACTCGTATTGCAGATGGGATCGACTTGGACGAGTTCGTCGCCCCTTCCAGTCCTCCTCCTGAGGAATAAAAAACTTTTATGCTTCGCTTTAAATTTGCCTCGGAATGTCGAGTGGATTTGTAACCGTTAAACTCCACCGAGCCGAGGGCTCGAGTACTTTGATCTGAGGTCTGGGACCTTTTAGGCTTTATCTGATCTTGATTTCTCGTTGAATATCTTCATGGTTTGATTCGTCGAGTGGAACTTGATCTTCACTCGGAATAACCTTGTATTTGCAGCGCAGCTCCGAAGGAGAAGGTAGCAGTCGACTTGCGGATTGGGTTGCGTCCTGTACTTAGGCGAGCACTGGGCTGTAGCTAAGCCTCCGAGTGAGAGGTTTTCTCTCCACTCGGTAGGATTTTTCAAACACTTAGGCAAGCGCTGGGCTGCAGCTAAGCCCCCGAGTGGGAGGTTCGCTCTCCACTCGGTAGGATTTTTAAACACTTAGGCAAGCACTGGGCTGCAGCTAAGCCCCCGAGTGGGAGGTTTGCTCTCCACTCGGTAGGATTTTTAAACACTTAGGCGAGCACTGGGCTGCAGCTAAGCCCCCGAGTGGGAGGTTTGCTCTCCACTCGGTAGGATTTTTTCAAACTTAGGCAAGTGCCTGACTGCAGCTAAGTCTCTAAGTGGGAGAACTTAGGCGAGTACTGGACCGCAGCTAAGCCCCCGAGTGGGAGGTTTGCTCTCCACTCGGTAGAATTTTTTCAAACTTAGGCGAGTGCCTGACTGTAGCTAAGTCTCTAAGTGGGAGAACTTAGGTGAGTACTGGACTGCAGCTAAGCCCCCGAGTGGGAGGATTGCTCTCCACTCGGTAGGATTTTTTCAAACTTAGGCGAGTGCCTGACTGCAGCTAAGTCTCTAAGTGGGAGAACTTAGGCGAGTACTGGACTGCAGCTAAGCCCCCGAGTGGGAGGATTGCTCTCCACTCGGTAGGATTTTTTCAAACTTAGGCGAAACGGATTCGTAGCTAACTCACCCACTGGGGGATTTCGTATGCAAACAAGAGTGACAGCAATTATTGGGACACTCTTGTCTTTGGTAAAAATGAACTGCAGATTTTTTTTTCTTATTACATCTCGTCCAAGGGAGAACTCAAGTGTAAAAGGGGCGGAGCAGTTCCGCATTCCAAGCTCGTGGCTCGTCGATCTGGCGATCAACATTGTAGAGGTGATACGCTCCATTGTGGAGGACTCTGGTGACGATGAAGGGGCCTTCCCAAGTAGGAGCAAGTTTGTGTGGTTTCTGTTGATCCACTCGGAGGACCAAATCTCCTTCTTGGAAGGCTTGGCTCTTCACATTTTTGGCATGGAATCGACACAAGTCTTGCTGATAGATGGTCGATTTGATCATAGCCATTTCCCTCTCCTCCTCTAGGAGGTCGACTGCGTCTTGCCGGGCTTGCTCTGCTTCGTCTTCGTTATAAAGCTCGACTGTGGGGGCGTTGTGAAGTAGATCACTCGGCAGGACAGCTTCGGCTCCGTAAACCAGAAAGAACGGCGTTCTTCCAGTCGACCAGTTCGGGGTGGTCCTCAGTCCCCACAAACTGACGGAAGCTCGTCGACCCAAGCGCCTGCTGCGTGCTTGAGATCACGCATCAGTCGAGGCTTCAGTCCTTTGAGAATCAGACCATTTGCTCTTTCAGCTTGTCCATTCGACTGGGGATGCGCGACCGACGCGTAGTCGACTCGTGTGCCTTGAGAGGCGCAAAAAGCTCTGAACTCGTCTGAATCGAAGTTTGACCCATTGTTAGTGATGATGCTATGCGGGACCCCATATCTGAATGTTAGCCCTCTGACGAAACTGATAGCAGTGCAAGCATCGAGATTCTTGATGGGCTTAGCTTCAATCCATTTGGTAAATTTGTCGACTGCCACAAGCACATGAGTGAAACCGCTCCTGCCTGTTCTCAGTGGACCAACCATGTCCAGTCCCTAGACAGCAAAGGGCCAGACGAGTGGAATAGTCTTCAGGGCTGATGCAGGCTTGTGTGACATGTTGGAGTAGAACTGGCAGCCTCCACACTTGTCGACTATCTCTTTCGCCATCTCATTTGCTCTTGGCCAGTAAAATCCCGCTCGGTATGCTTTAGCCACAATGGTCCGAGAGGACACATGGTGACCACAGGTCCCCGAGTGGATATCATCAAGGATCATCTGACCTTCTTCTGGCGTTATGCACTTTTGACCGATTCCAGTCGCACTTTCTCTATACAACTGTCCTTTTATGACTGTGAAAGCTTTGGATCGACGGACGATCTGTCGAGCCTCTTCTTCGTCCTCTGGAAGTTCTTTCCTCAAGATATACGCGATGTATGGTATCGTCCAGTCGGGAGTGATTGCCAAGACCTCCATGACCAGGTCGACCACAGCGGGAATTTCGACTTCAGTCGGATCTGTGGCACTTTTCGGTTGCGGGGCTTCTTTTGTAAAAGGATCCTCCTGGAGCGACGGCGAGCGGATGTGCTCCAAAAACACATTGCTGGGAATGGCTTCTCTCTTGGAGCCTATCTTTGCCAGATCATCATCTGCTTGATTTTTCAGTCAGGGGATGTGATGAAGCTCTAACCCCTCAAATTTCTTTTCTAGTTTTCTTACTGCGTTGCAGTAGCCAGTCATAGCTGGGCTTCTGACGTCCCACTCCTTCATCACCTGATTAACCACCAAATCTGAGTCGCCATAGACCATGAGGTGCCGGACGCCGAGTGAAATGGCCATGCGCAACCCATACAAGAGTGCTTCATATTCTGCTTCATTATTGGAGGAATCAAAGTGAATCTGGAGAACATATCTGAGCTTATCTCCTCGGGGGGAGACCAATACTACCCTAGCACCGGAACTATTCAGCATCTTAGATCCATCGAAGAACATGGTCCAGTGCTCCGAGTGAACTTGAGTCGGAAGCTGCTGTTCAATCCACTCGGCGACGAAATCTGCAATTGCTTGGGACTTGATAGCCCTCTTTGCTTCAAACTTGATATCTAGGGGAAGGAGTTCAATCGCCCACTTCGCCACTCGACCAGTTGCATCTCTGTTGTGCAAGATCTCTGACAGTGGAGCGTCGCTGACGACTGTAATGGAATGGTCAGAGAAGTAGTGTGCAACCTTCTTCGTGGTCATGTAGATCCCATATACAAGCTTCTGGTAATGGGGATATCTTTGCTTCGAAGGGGTCAAAACTTCAGACACATAATATACTGGGCGCTGAACTCTGAAGGTCTTTCCTTCTTCTTCCTGCTCGACCGTGAGTACTGTACTGACAACTTGTCCCGTGGCTGCAATGTACAGCAGCAGAGGCTCTTTACTGATTGGGGCAGCAAGCATCGGCTGGGTGGAGAGCAGAGCTTTGAGCTCTGCAAATGCTGCGTCAGCTTCTGGAGTCCACTCGAACTTGTCAGACTTCTTCATCAGTCGGTAAAGAGGCAACGCCTTTTCACCGAGACGAGAAATGAATCGACTTAGAGCGGCCAAGCAACCTGTAAGCTTCTGGACATCGTGTACACGCACAGGGCGCTTCATCCGGAGTATGGTGCGAACTTTCTTGGGATTGGCGTCGATTCCTCGTTCAGAAACGAGAAAACCGAGTAACTTTCCACCTGGAACTCCGAATGTGCACTTTGATGGATTGAGCTTGATACCGTATCCCCTAAGGTTAGCAAAGGTTTCGGCAAGGTCAGTCAGTAGGTCGGAACCTTTCCGTGACTTAACCACAATATCATCCATGTATGCTTCTACGTTCCGACTGATCTGAGTGAGCAAACACTTCTGAATCATCCTCATGAACGTGGCTCCAGCATTCTTGAGGCCGAAGGGCATGGTGACGTAACAGAAGCACCCAAATGGGGTGATGAAAGCCGTTTTGATCTCGTCGGGTCCATACAAACGGATCTGATGGTACCCTGAATAAGCATCTAGAAAAGACAAACGCTCACACCCCGCGGTCGAGTCCACTACTTGGTCGATGCGGGGGAGAGGGAAATGATCTTTCGGGCAGGCCCGATTGATGTGTTTAAAGTTAATGCACATGCGAAGTGACTTGTCCTTCTTGGGGACCATGACAACATTGGCGAGCCACTCGGAGTGGTAAATCTCTCGGATGAACCCCGCTGCTAAGAGCCGAGCCACCTCCTCGCCAATAGCTTTCCTCTTCTGGACGGCGGACCGTCGAAGATGTTCTTTCACAGGCTTGAACTTCGGGTCGACTCGTAGACGGTGCTCAACCAGCCCCCTGGGAACTCCAGGCATGTCAGAAGGCTTCCATGCGAAGACGTCCCAGTTCTCACGGAGGAACTGGATGAGTGCTTCTTCCTATTTGGAGTCGAGCGTCGTTGAGATGTGAGTCGGAGCAGCGTCGGGGTCGGTCGGGTGAATGTGAGCTGGCTTAGTTTCACCGGACGACTGAAAAGCAGATTCTGAAGCAGGCTTCTTGGCTCGTAGCAATTCACTCGGATCAGCAGTCTTCTGGTACTCTTGTAGCTCAACAACTGCCATCTGAGCCTCAGCAATCTTTGATCCTTTCTGAAAACACTCCTCTGCTTTCTTCCGATTGCTGGTAACGGTGATCACTCCTCTGGGGCCGGGCATCTTCAACTTGAGATACACGTTGCATGGTCGAGCCATGAAGCGTGCATAAGCTGGCCGGCCCAGAATAGCATGATAAGCACTTTGGAAGTCCACAACCTCAAATGTCAACTTTTCCTTGCGGTAATTCTTTGAATCACCGAAAACCACGTCGAGAGCAATCTGGCCGAGTGACTCGGCTTTCTTTCCAGGAATGACTCCATGGAAGCTCATGTTGCTGGCGCTGAGCCTGGACATCGGAATGCCCATCCCTTTCAATGTTTCAGCATACAATATGTTCAGGCCACTGCCACCATCCATCAGGACTTTGGTCAGTCGAGTGCCTTCAACAACTGGGTCAACCACCAAAGCTTGCCTCCCAAGGGTGGCAATGTGCATAGGGTGATCGGACTGGTCGAATGTGATGGCAGTCTGGGACCACTTCAGATAACTGGGTGTCGCCGGAGCAACCATATTCACCTCACGGTTAATGACTTTCAGTCGACTTTTGCTTTCGACATCAGCAAAAATCATCAGTGTGGAATTGATTTGGGGGTATCCATCGTCGCTATCTTCCTTCTCCTCAACTCTGTCCGACTCTTTTTCCTTATCTTTGGGCTGTTTGCCCTGAAACTGCTGGATCAGGAGCCGGCACTGTCGAGTGGTATGCTTTGGGTAAATAAAATTACCCTCTTCATCTTTCTTGGTGTGGATGTGACATGGCAGATCCAAAACATCATTCCCATCTTGATCCTTGACTTTCTTGGGCTTCCAGGAGCCTTTGGGTTTTCCCTTGAAATTTCCCTGGGTTACGGCTAGGGCCTCCCCAGGGGCGGCTGGCTCGGCCTTCCGCTTCTGCTTCCGACTGGAATTGCCTCCGGTTTCCTGGGCGACTGCTTTCTGCTTGCCACTCCGGAGTCGATCTTCATCTTCTCCGTTAGCGTATTTGGTGGCAATTTCCATCATCCGATTCAGGGACATTTCTCTGGTCTGACCGAACTTCAGGTTCAACTCTCTGTTCTTGATGCCTTCTTTAAAGGCACAAACTACTTGGTGATCTGGTACGTTCTCAACTGTGTGATGCAAAGTGATCCACCTCTGGATGTAATCCCTCAGAGTTTCGCTCGGCTTCTGCACGCAAGACCGCAATTCCGTAAGGCCTGCGGGTCGCTTGCATGTTCCCTCAAAGGTTGTGACAAACACTCGAGAGAGATCCTCCCAAGTGTAGATGCTGCTGGGTGCTAACTGATTCAGCCACGCTCTGGCCGAGCCCTCTAACAGGAGAGGCAAATGCTTCCTGGCCACCTCATCATTGCCACTGCCAATCTGTACAACCACTCGGTAATCTTCGAGCCAAGTGTCAGGCTTAGACTCACCGGTGAACTTGCTGACTCCAGTCACCAACCGAAAGTTGGGAGGAATCACTGCGGCCCTGATGGCTCGACTGAAACACTCTGGCCCTGAAACACGTACTCTGCTGCTGGCGGGCGCATCTCTGTTCCGGCCTTCCCGACGAGCCCTGTTCCTGTCAACCAAACCTTGAACGAGGATGGATCTCGCGTCAAAGCCTGGGTCCCTGGGGTCGACTGGAATCCTCTGCCCAACGCTATGAGGGCGCCTGTCATCTCGATGTCGAGGCGCATATGACCCACTCCTCGGGGGAGGGGTTGGCACTCGACGTCGATCATCATGATCGGGTCGGTGGTCATACTGCTCATTCCTTCTGTACTGATCATGCCGGTCACCATGTCCCTCACGCCTCGGGGGCGACCTCGGGCTGTGAGCCGACTGGACTGTATCTGTTGCAACGGATCGACTGTGGATCCTATTCCGCGACTGAGAAATAGCGGAATTCTGGTTTCCCGCCGCCCGGAGCAACGCTCTGATCTGCAACAAGCCCCTGCCAGCCTCCGACTGGGAGGGCTGAATCGATTCTGCTATACGGGCCGCGGCGGCCAAATTCTGAACTGGGGTTCGGTATACCTGCGTCGGCGGGAAGAGCTGGCGTCGACTAGACTCGGGAGCCCGCTGGCGCGCTTGCTCGTCGAGTGCTTGCTGGAGATTCTCCAGTCGAGTGCGCTCGGCCAAGTTAGCCAAGCGCGCGTCCTCTAAGGCCCGGGCCTCGGGGGTCTCTCCGATGATAGGAGTGCGGAGTGCGTCCATGTTCCGGTGGCGAAGCTCCTCTCGCTGTAATGACGTGAGAGGTTCGGGGAGATATTCATCGTGGGGATGCGACGGGTCGCCCCCACCCACGCCTCCATCAGCGCGAGGGAAACCGGGAGGACTGTGCGTTCCATTGACCGCCAGAATCTCAGCCGCTGGGTCGCTGCTGTCGCACTCGGATGCGGTCTCCGCGGAGCCAGTCGACAGGTCGAACAGGCCGCAGAGGGATTCGTCGGGCTCGATTGCCGCGACTTGCGGGGCGGCCGACTGGCGAGCCACGGCATGCCTCACCCACCTCTGAAGTCTCGACCGGCCGGAGCGCTTGCGCCAGTGGGAGACAGAGCGGGGAGACGATACGGGGGCCGACCGATACTTGGTCGACGACTGCCGCAGGAGGACGCCACGAACGCATGCGCGGAAATGCGTCGCACCGTGGACGGGGAGCGCGTTGATGTCGAGTGGCGCCTCCTGAAGCCAAGCGGAGTCGTCGGCGATGAACATGAGCGCGCCGAGGCGGATCTCGCGGCCCTCCACCAAAACTCCACACGAAACCATGATCAAAGGGATCGAAAAAATTGCAACTTCTCCAATCAGGCGCTAAGATTCCGGCCCCACGGGGGGCGCCAACTGTTGTGGTTCTAACTCTGATAGTGATGTAGGGGGGTATGTATGGAGAGGCTAGATCTCAGCTATTGGGAAGTTGTAAACACACCACGATGTACGAGTTCAGGCCCTTCGCGGAGGAAGTAACAGCCCTACGTCTCGGTGCCCGGAGGCGGTCGATTGGATTACTGGCGTGTGAATAACAGAGGTGCGAACCCTTCATACTGAGGAGGGGGGTGGCTTATATAGAGTTCGCCGGCCCTTCCTGCCCTCAGTAATGCAGGGTTTAAGGTACATTTAAGGTTGGGCGTTACTGATAACGCCCCTAATAAAGTGCTATAATGACCATAAAGACTACTTAATAGCTGACCGTTTGCCTGCGGAGTGACTTCAGGTCTCCTGGTAGTCGAGTGGTTGGCTTCATGGTCGAGTGATAGCTTCTTGGTCGAGTGTCTTGAACCTGTCGTGTGGGATACCTTCAAGTCGATTGGAAGGTGATTTCTTCTAGGGATGTCCTAGGGTAGGGCTCTTTGGACAGGTCCATGCCCCTACCCCAGGTACATAGCTTCGTCACTAATCTCAGCAACTGAACTAGTATCAAATACTGAGGGGTTGCTATAAACACTAGTAAAGTACACATCAATAACATGTATATCAAATATACCTTTGTTCACTTTGCCATCCTTCTTATCCACTTGGGGCAGTTCTGCTTCCATTGACCAGTCCCTTTGTAGTAGAAGCACTTAGTCTCAGGCTTAGGTCTAGGCTTGGGCTTCTTCACTTGAGCAGCAACTTGCTTGCCGTTCTTCTTGAAGTTCCCCTTCTTCACTTTGCCATTTTCTTGAAACTAGTGGTCTTTTCAACCATCAACTCTTGATGCTTTTCTTGATTTCTACCTTCTTCGATTTCAGCATCGCGAAGAGCTTGGGAATCGTTTCCGTTATCCCTTGCATATTATAGTTCATCACGAAGTTCCAGTAACTTGGTGATAGTGACTAGAGAACTCTGTCAATCACTATCTTATCTGGAAGATTAACTCCCACTTGATTCAAGTGATTGTAGTACTCAGACATTCTGAGCACATGCTCACTAGCTGAGCTATTCTCCTCCATCTTGTAGGCAAAGTGCTTGTCAAAGGTCTCATACCTTTCGACATGGGCATGAGTCTGAAATACTAATTTCAACTCTTGGAACATCTCATTGGCTCTGTGGTGTTCAAAAACGTCTTTGAAGCCCCAATTCTAAGCCGTAAAGCATGGTGCACTAGACTATCAAGTAGTCATCATATCGAGCTCGCCAAACGTTCATAACGTCTATATCTGCTCCTGCAATCGGTCTGTCACCTAGCGGTGCATCAAGGAGATAATTCTTCTGTGCAGCAATGAGGATAATCCTTAGACCACGGATCTAATCCGCATCATTGCTATTCAACTTAGTTTTTCTCTAGGAACATATCAAAATAAACGGGGAGCTACATCGTGAGCTATTGATCTACAACATAGTTATGCAAATAATATCAGGACTATGTTCATGATAAATTAAAGTTCAATTAATCATATTACTTAAGAACTCCCACTTAGATAGACATCCCTCTAGTCATCTAAATGATCACGTGATCCAAATCAACTAAACCATGCCCGATCATCACGTGAGATGGAGTAGTTTTCAATGGTGAACATCACTTGTTGATCATATCTACTATATGATTCACGCTCGACCTTTCGGTCTCTAGTGTTCTGAGGCCATATCTGCATATGCTAGGATCGTCAAGTTTAACCCAAGTATTCCGCGTGTGCAAAACTGGCTTGCACCCGTTGTATGTGAACGTAGAGCTTATCACACCCGATCATCACGTGGTGTCTCGGCACGACGAACTTTCGCAACGGTGCATACTCAGGGAGAACACTTGTACCATGAAATTTAGTGAGAGATCATCTTATAATGCTACCATCGAACTAAGCAAAATAAGATGTATAAAATATAAACATCACATGCAATAAAAATATGTGACATGATATGGCCATCATCATCTTGTGCCTTTAATCTCCATCTCCAAAGTACCGTCATGATCTCCATCGTCACCGGCATGACACTATGATTTCCATCATCTTGATATTTATCAATGTGTCGTCACATGGTCGTCTCACCAATTGTTGCTTTTGCAACTATTGCTATCGCATAGCGATAAAGTAAAGCAATTATATGGCGCTTACATCTTATGCAATAAAGAGACAACCATAAGGCCCCTACCAGTTGCCGATAACTTTAACAAAACATGATCATCTCATACAACAATTTATATCTCATCACGTCTTGACCATATCACATCACAACATGCCCTGCAAAAACAAGTTAGACGTCCTCTACTTTGTTGTTGCAAGTTTTACGTGGCTGCTATGGGCTGAGCAAGAATCGTTCTTGCCCACGCATCAAAACCACAACGATAGTTTGTCAAATTAGTGATGTTTTAACCTTCTCAAGGACCGGACGTAGGCACACTCGGTTCAACTAAAGTTGGAGAAACTGACACCCGCCAGCCACCTATGTGCAAAGGACGTCGGTAGAACCAGCCTCGCGTAAGCGTACGCATAATGTCGGTCCGGGCCGCTTCATCCAACAATACCGCCGAACCAAAGTATGACATGCTGGTAAGCAGTATGACTTGTATCGCCCACAACTCACTTGTGTTCTACTCGTGCATATAAGATCTACGCATAAACCTGGCTCGGATGCCACTGTTGGGGAACGTAGCAATTTAAAAAATTTCCTATGCACACACACAGGATCATGGTGATGCATAGCAACGAGAGGGGAGAGTTTGTCTACGTACCCTCGTAGACCGAAAGCGGAAGCAGAAGCAGAGCGCGGTTGATGTAGTTGTACATCTTCATGATCCGACCGATCCAAGTACCGAACGCACGGCACCTCCGAGTTCAGCACACGTTCAGCTCGATGACGTCCCACGAACTCTGATCCAGCAGAGCTTCATGGGAGAGTTTCATCAGCACAATGGCGTGATGATGGTGATGATGATGCTACCAACGCAGGGCTTCGCCTAAGCACCGCTACGATATAATCGAGGTGGATTATGGTGGAGGGGGGCACCGCACACGGCTGGAATAGATCAATAGATCAACTTGTGTGTTCTAGGGTGCCCCCTACCCCCGTATATAAAGGAGCAAGGGGGAGGCCAGCCGGCCCCTGTAGGGCGCGCCAGGAGGAGGAGTCCTCCTCCTAGTAGGAGTAGGACTCCCCTTTCCTACTCCTACTAGGAGGAGGAAAGGAAGGAGGAGAGGGAGAAGGAAGGAGAAGGAGGAAAGGGGGGCCGCCCCCCTAGTCCAATTCGGTTTGGGCTAGGGGGGCCGCGCGCCCTGCCTCCTCTCTTCCACCACTTGGCCCATGAGGCCCATTACTTCTTCCTCGTATTCCCGTAACTCCCCGGTACCCCGAAAAATACCCGAATCACTCGGAACCTTTCCGATGTCCGAATATAGTCGTCCAATATATCAATCTTTATGTCTCGACCATTTCGAGACTCCTCGTCATGTCCCCGATCTCATACGGGACTCCAAACTACCTTCGGTACATCAAATCACATAAACTCATAATACCGATCTTCACAGAACTTTAAGCGTGTGGACCCTACGGGTTCGAGAACTATGTAGACATGACCGAGACATGTCTCCGGTCAATAACCAATAGCGGAACATGGATGCTCATATTGGTTCCTACATATTCTACAAAGATTGTCGGTGTCAAAACCGGTGGATCTCGGGTAGGGGGTCCCGAACTGTGCGCCTAGGCCGGATGGTAACATGAGGCAAGGGACACAAAGTTTTACCCAGGTTCGGGCCCTCTCGATGGAGGTAAAACCCTACGTCCTGCTTGATTAATATTGATGATATGTGTAGTACAAGAGTATATCTATCACGAGATCAGAGAGGCTAAACCCTAGAAGCTAGCCTATGGTATGATTGTTGTTGTGTATGTTGTCCTACGGACTAAAACCCTCCGGTTTATATAGACACCGGAGAGGGTTAGGGTTACACAAAGTCGGTTACAATGGTAGGAGATCTACATATCCGTATTGCTAAGCTTGCCTTCCACGCCAAGGAAAGTCCCTTCCGGACACGGGACGAAGTCTTCAATCTTGCATCTCCATAGTCCGGGAGTCCGGCTGAAGGTATAGTCCGGCTATACGAACACCCCCTAATCCAGGACTCCCTCAGTAGCCCCTGAACCAGGCTTCAAGGACGACGAGTCCGGCAAGCAGATTGTCTTCGGCATTGCAAGGCGGGTTCCTCCTCCAAGTACTTCATAGAAGATTTTGAACACAAAGATAGTGTCCGGCGCTGCAAAATAAGTTTCCACATATTGCCATAGAGAGAATAATGTTTACACAAATCTAATCTGCTGACGTATTCCGTAGTGTGACACACCACGGCCAAGCCTTTATCCGAGTCGTTTCATTATCCCACCTCAGCGCGTCATGCGAGGCGGTTTCCTTGGCACATCTTGTTAAAGCAGAGATTGTGTCCCCGTATTCTGGGATTCTCATCAATACGGGCGTGGGTAACCCAACTGCGCCATTGATTACGGTGCTTGGAGATAAGCGAGTTTTACCAGGCTGGTGGGGACACGTAGTTGCGTCCACCCATATAAGGGGATAAGGATCCACCTTTTCACCTACGCCTTCTTCCTCCCTTGCTTATCCATTCTCGCGCACTCGAGCTCCAGCGCCCAAGTCCGCACTCCCCACCTCAACCTTCTCCAGCCATGTCTGGAGCGAGAGGCAAGTGGATGGTCTCCTCCGTCACGGAGGGACACATCAAAAAACTGAGGAAGGCCGGATACTTGTCTAATGACATCGCGTACTGGCTTCCCGAAAAGGGGCAGCTCATCCCCACCCCTAGGCCCCATGAGAGGGTGGTGTTCCTTCCCCACTTCCTCCGCGGACTGGGCTTTCCGATCCACCCATTCGTCCGGGGACTCATGTTCTACTACGGCCTGGATTTCCATGATCTGGCCCCAAACTTCATCCTCAACATCTCGGCATTTATCGTCGTGTGCGAGGCTTTCCTCTGCATCCGCCCCCATTTAGGCCTTTGGCTCAAGACTTTCAATGTTAGGCCGAAGGTGGTGCGCGGCAACCAGGCGGAGTGCGGAGGTGCCATGGTGGGCAAGATGCCCAACGTCTTATGGCTCGAGGGCTCCTTTGTGGAGACCCTGAAGGGGTGGCAATCGGGGTGGTTTTACATCACCGAGCCGTGCGACCCTGAGTGGGTCGCAGCCCCCGAGTTCCGGTCCAGACCCCCAACACGACTCACGTCCTGGAAAGAGACGGGCCTATCGTGGGGCAACAAAGGAGAGGTGACTGGACTGCAAACATGCATCCAAACCCTGGTGGACAAGCAGCTCAAGCTTGTCAATGTAGTCCAGGTTATGCTCATCCTCCTGATCCTCCTGTGTCAACAACGGGCCTTCAATCTGTGGGAGTTCAACCCGGCGCAACACCGAACTCTGAGCAGGCTCTTCGACACGACATACGAAGATGCCTGGAAGGTGCTTTTCAAGGGCGTTGAGGCTCCCGCATCCGCCACCGAGGATCGCAGATTCAGCGCGCAGCGTCACGCTAGCGCGGTAAGATGTTTGTACCTTTTACAGGGTATTAGTTTTCCATAGTTTAACTCAATGTGGGATCTAAGCTCCCTTACCTTTGACAGAGTTGGAAGGCGAAGTCCAGACAGATCGACTGTCCGACTCCCTTGCCCGAAGACCCAGCCGATGCCCGCTTGGCGAAGCTGCTGGTTCCGGCACTCTATGTGGTGCCGGAGAAGAAGGCCGCGAAAAAGGCTACGGGGACTCGAAAGAGTGCCTGGCGCCAGGAGGTGTCGGATCCATCATCCGACGGTTCCGAGGCGCATTCCTCCCGTGAAGACAAGGAGGAAGAAGAAGAGACCTCTCCCCCTCCAGCGGGAGGAGAGAAGAAAAGGAAGGCCGCCCCAGCTGGGGAGGCCGAAGGGTCCAAGAAGGGGAAAACCCTTCCTCCGGACTACTCCACCGACGCCGACAACGGCGAAGAGGAGTGGCCGCCTAGGGCCAAGCCCCTGGCTAAATCGTAAGTATCCGGATGCCAGAGTATTTCATGGTATTTGTTTATTGCACAGCTTTCCCTTATGTCGAATATGTTTATGCAGCCCACCCAAAGACCGGCTCGACGCGTTGTCGAGCGGCTCACTTGACTCGTCTGATGTGAACTCGCTTCCGACGGCTTCCTCCCCCTGCCCTACGGATGACACCGAAGTGTTGTCCCAACAGGTTCCAAGCCGGGAGGAGGTGGTCCTGGAGGCGCCGCAAGGCGACCTCCCGGACTCCAGGAGTAAAGGGGATGAAACCCCCCAGGGTTCCAAGTCCGGCTCTAGGCCGGACACCGCTCCAGAACCTTCAAAGGTTCCAGAGTCCGGCGGGGGACCTCCTTCCAAGAGGAGGAAGCTCACCGTGCCAGTGACCCCCATCCAACCGGAGGCGCCGGACAATCTGTTGGAGGCCCTCTAAGGCGCCTCCATCGACGAGGAGCACCGCACCATTATGAGTGCGGTGGTCCAGAAGGTTCAGTCCGCCAAGAGCGGACTGACTGAAGCTTGTACTAGCCTTTTAACAGGCTTTGAGGTAAGTAAAGAATGTGTAAATAATATTACCGGATAGACAGTAGCCCCTGATGCTCTGTTTGGCGTTCGGGAAGAAAAGCCGAATAGAGGATCAAATAAAATTCGCAGGAGTCTAACAAAAAGGAGTCAATATGCGTATGCAGGCTTCTCTGCTTGCGTCCGCCGCACTGACTACGGAAGTGGACACGCTAAAGCAGAACCTCGATCGGTCCGAGCAAGAGCTCGGGCGTGCCAAGAAGCAGCTCGAGGCCAATGAAGGTAAGAAATACCTTGTTTAAATATATATAAAAAGGTGCAATTGCAAAAAATGACAGGATTATCGTGGCTATTGTAGGGGCCACGTCTAAGGTGGCGACCCTTAAGCAAGTGCTGGTCGAGGCCGAGAAGAGGGCGGCCACGGAGCGCACTGAGCGTGAGAAGTATGAGGCCGAGGTTGGCAAGGTGCGGCAAGAGCTCCAGGCTCTCATGGAAAAACATGAGAGTTTGGAGCTTGACTCAAAGACGCGAGCGTCCGAGCTCGCGGTGGCTATTGAAAATGCCAAGTCTGCCAAGGCTGAATCCCAGAAGACCCTCCAGGAGTTGGATGAGGTGAAGAAGATAGAGGCAGGTAAGGCATTCTTTATGCAAAGCAAACACATAAACGTGAGTTACTTGTTACTTACTAGAATCCGAAGCTCTCCAGGAGCATTGGCAGATCTTCCTCGGAGTGTGTCCGATGCCGCCGCATTCTATCGAGCCGAGGAGGGCAGCTCGACAGAGAAGGTGCTCTGGTCTCAGTATGCTGAGGCCGGACACCCCGTGCCCCCGAGCGACCAGCTGAAGCAACTGGTCGAGCTCCACAAGGCGGCCGAACAGGCCATGAAGGGCCTCATAGTTCGGCTGTGGCCTGGAGAGGCTCTGCCTGGGAGCTATTTCGGGCTGGTGCGGCGGCTGGTGGAGGCCTGTCCAAGGCTCGAAGTCATCAAGCGCTCCGTCTGCATTGAAGGTGCCCGTAGGGCCCTTGCCCGTGCTAAGGTGCACTGGGGCAAGCTGGATGCTGAGAAGCTTGTGAAGGACGGGCCACCGCCGGGGAAAGAGCATCGCAAGCCCGAGAATTATTATAAGGATGTTCTGAAGGGTGCCTGCCTTGTGGCGGATGAATGTTCTAGGGATGTAATTTTTGAGTGAAACTTGCTCGTTTTGTCCTATGCGCTGAAAACTTGTTCATATGCACTAAGCAATGCTGTTGGAATTTAAAATATTACCTTCTGTGCGGCTGTTTATCAATTCTGAGAGATGGCGAGTCGTCGGCTTCTGCCCCCGTGCCGCTAGTGCTGGGGTGTTCGGGGATAAACCTGAGCACTCTTTTTCCCATGTTTGGGTCCTTCGAGGGAGGCGCTCAGCCCAACGAACAAGGCAATCAGACTATAATGCATGAACACTCTCACTTAGCCATAGAATTCTATAATTTTAAATTTCAGCGAAGCCCCTGGTATTCGGAAGACCGAGTTCGGGGCGCTATCCACGCCTTGGCCAGACAGAGCCGGCTCCTCGCTCTAAGCGGCATAAGTCTTTAGGGACTCGAAAAACCTCTCAAACAGCGACCAGCTATCGCTTCATCATGACAGTCAGTTTTAGCTTTCTCCACTGAGGTGCTCGACCCAGCTCAACTGGGGCACAATTGCAGTGGTTCTCCTAGTGCTACCTTAGCCGATATAGCGGAACGTAAGGCACCAAAACATAGGAGCCGGGCAAACCCAACTATTGACCCAAGACATGATTCAGAGCCGATGCATATAATGCTATAAGTTCGGGGTGACGCACTTGTTAAAGTGTTCTGACTTCTCACACCATGTTGAGGGGTACTGAAGCCCCTAGCGTATTTCAGCCGTACCAAAGTGTACGGGTGCAACATGTCGTTAAGGAACATAAAAAAAGGTAATGCAAAAATAGACAAAAGCTATGCATTGTTTATTAAAGAGGGCTGCGATCAAAGCAGAACGATACAAATAATGCGATAAGCAAAAGGTTGGACTATTTAACATGTCCGTTCCAGGGGCAAGCTGCGGAATAGTATGCGAAACAGGTATACTGCTCGTGATAGAGACCACCTGGGAGTTCCGTAATGCGGCGTGGCTTGTCTGCTTCCCTGGTTCTTGCATCGTTTGTGCGGCAATTGAATTGCCGAACAGGCCTTCTGAAGAATGGAGTCCTGAAAGTAAGAGAAAATTAAAAAATCGGCGGCCCCTGGTGCGGTTTAAGCCGTGCTTCGGGTGTGCCGTGATGGTGCCCCTCCCCCTGTACCCATGGTATTTCTAGAGCGTAGTTATGTATGCAAAGCACTGGCATCGCCTTTTTTCTAGGGCTGGGGTTGGGGCCGCATTGCTACGCCTGCTCGGATCGTGCCAGGCGGTCTTGTTGTAGGTTACTCTGGGCGCGCTTGACGACATCCGGTCGTTTAGTGGCCGGACTGGAGAGGCTGCTTTGTACTTCCGTTGCAAGGGCCGCCGTGTGCTCCTTCGTTCGGAGGGAGCGTTCGATGTTTCCATTGACCGTAATTACTCCTTGAGGGCCTGGCATCTTGAGCTTAAGGTATGCGTAGTGCGGTACCGCAATGAACTTGGCAAATGCGGTTCGCCCGAGCAGTGCGTGATAGCCACTGCGGAATGGGACTATGTCGAAGATTAACTCCCCGCTTCAAAAATTATTCGGAGATCCGAAGATCACTTCAAGTGTGACTGAGCCTGTATAGTTGGCCTCTACACCTGGTATTACACCTTTAAAGGTCGTTTTGGTGGGCTTAATCCTTGAGGGATCTATGCCCATTTTCCGCACTGTATCCTGGTAAAGCAGGTTCAGGCTGCTGCCGCCGTCCATAAGGACTCTAGTGAGATGAAATCCGTCAATAATTGGGTCTAGAACCAATGCAGCGAATCCGCCATGACGGATGCTAGTGGGGTGGTCCCTTCGATCAAAGGTGATCGGGCAGGAGGACCATGGGTTGAACTTTGGGGCGACTGGCTCTACTGCGTATACGTCCCTTAATGCGCGCTTCCGCTCCCTCTTGGGGACGTGGGTTGCGTATATCATGTTCACCGTCCGCACTTGTGGGGGAAAACCCTTCTGTCCACTGTTGTTCGGCGGCCGGGGCTCTTCATCGTCATCGCTATGCAGCCCCTTGTCTTCGTTTTTGGCATTTAACTTGCCTGCCTGCTTGAACACCCAACAATCCCTGTTGGTGTGATTGGCCGGCTTTTCGGGGGTGCCATGTATCTGGCACAAGCGGTCGAGTATTCGGTCCAAACTGGACGGGCCCCTAGGATTCCTTTTGAATGGCTTTTTCCGCTGACCGGATTTAGAGCCTCTGAATCCGGCATTAACTGCCGTATCCTCAGCATTGTCGCCGTTAATGCGGCGCTTCTGCTTGTTGCAACGCGACCTGCCACTACTGTCCCTGGTATCCGAATTACCAGGGTTCTTGGTCATATTGTTGCTACGAGCAAGCCAGCTGTCTTCTCCCACGCAAAAGCGGGTCATGAGTGTCGTGAGTGCTTCCATAGACTTCGGCTTTTCCTGTCCAAGGTGTCGGGCAAGCCACTCATCACGGATATTGTGCTTGAAGGCTGCTAGGGCCTCAGCGTCCGGACAATCGACTATTTGATTTTTCTTTGTTAGGAACCGTGTCCAGAATTGCCTGGCCGATTCCTCTGGCTGCTAAATTACGCGACTTAGGTCATCGGCGTTTGGGGGTCGCACATAAGTGCCCTGGAAATTGTCGAGGAATGCGGCTTCCAGGTCCTCCCAACAACTGATTGATCCTGTTGGCAAGCTGTTAAGCCAATGCCGAGCTGGTCCTTTAAGCTTGAGTGGGAGGTATTTGATGGCGTGGAAATAATTGCCACGGGCCATGTGGATATGAAGGAGATAATCCTCGATCCATACCGCAGGATCTGTTGTGCCATCATATGATTCGATGTTTACGGGTTTGAAACCCTCGGGGATTTGATGATCCATTATTTCGTCTGTGAAGCATAGTGGGTGTGCGGCGCCTCTGTACTGAGCTATATCACGACGTAGCTCCAATGAGCTTTGTCTACTGTGTTCGGCCCTGGCGAATTTGTGGCCGGCGTGACGGTTACCGTCTCGAGTCGTGGGGCGCCCACGCGATCCATAGATCGATCTTGTTTGCCTTGCCTTGTCCTCCAACATATCTCGTAGGTCCGGCGCATTTTCCCGTGCCTTGGTACGGGCTGCGGCTTGAGTGGAGGGCCGAGAGGCCTCTCTGTCGCGGCCACGAGGTGGCTGATCGGCCGTATCGAGTGCAGGTGATGTAGGTTTAAGTGCTTCCTCCTCTAATCGGGGTAGCAACCTACGCTTTGGGTAGCTCTTGGAGGGGCATTCGAGTTTATGTTCTTCGGCCGCAAGGACTTCAGTCCATCTGTCGACTAGCAAATCTTGATCAGCTCTAAGCTGTTGCTATTTTTTCTTGAGGCTTCTTGCCGTGGCCATAAGCCTGCATTGAAAACGCTCTTGCTCGACGGGATCCTCTGGCACGACGAATTTGTCGTCGTCGAGGCTTGCCTCATCTTCGGAGGGAGGCATATAATTATCGTCCTCGACCTCTCTGTCTGCCGCTCTCTCATGAGGGCTGGTTTCTCCATCCTCCTGTGCTAAATCTTGCTGGAGGGGGCTTTCTTCGGCACTTTCCGGAGTATTATTATCTCCCGTGCTGGAATCACCGTATTTGTTTTGGCGGGATTTTGAGCGGCGCCACTGACGCCGGCGCTTAGGCTGTTTCTTGGAGGGGTCATCCTCCGCTGTTCCATCGCCATCTCCTTCTTTTGGGGTGTCCACCATGTATATGTCATATGACGAGGTGGCTTTCCAGGGCCTGATAGGCGCCGGTTCTTCATCGTCTCCTTCATTGGCGTCCATACCGTCGATGTCTTCGGAGTCGAAGTCGAGCATGTCGGTTAAATCGTCGACAGTGGCTACAAAGTGGGTGGTGGGTGGGCTTTGAATTTCTTCATCGTCCGTATCCCAACCTTGCTGACCGTAGTCCGGCCAGGGCTCTCCTGATAAAGAGAGAGACTTCCGTGTCTTTAGAATATCGCTGAAAGGCGAGTGCTGAAAGATGTCGTGGCAGTAAACTCCATGATCGGCGCCCAATCGGATTCGATCGGCAGGGGCGCGGAGGGTTCGGAGTCCGGAGAGGAGTCCGACTCCTTGGAGTCATGAGTCTCGTAGAGTGCGGGGCTGGTGTTCGGCTTGATCGCCGTTGGGATCGCAGCCCCCGAGGTGGCGTCCAACCACCCATCCTCGATCGGCGCAGTTGGCTCCAAATTAAGGGTCGAAGCCGATGCGGGTGCGGCCTCCAGGGCACTGTTTAGCGGCAGAGCTAGATCATGCTCATCATGACAGTGCGGCGCGCTCGGCAGTGGCTCGAATCCGTCGAAGATCAAGTCCCTGCGGATGTCAGCTGTGTAGTTTAAGCTTCCAAATCTGACCTGACGGCCAGGGGCATAGCTTTCGATCTGCTCTAGATGGCCAAGTGAATTGGCCCGCAGTGCGAAGCCATCGAAGGTGAAGATCTGTCCGGGGAGGAAGGTCTCACCCTGGACTGCATCACTATTGATGATCGTTGGAGCCATCGAGCCTGACGACGACGACACAGAGGAACTCTCAATGAAAGCACCAATGTCGGTGTCAAAACCGGAGGATCTCGGGTAGGGGGTCCCGAACTATGCGTCTAGGCCAGATGGTAACATGAGGCAAGGGACACGAAGTTTTACCCAGGTTCGGGTCCTCTCGATGGAGGTAAAACCCTACGTCCTGCTTGATTAATATTGATGATATGGGTAGTACAAGAGTAGATCTACCACGAGATCAGAGAGGCTAAACCTTAGAAGCTAGCCTATGGTATGATTGTTGTCGTGTATGTTGTCTTACGGACTAAAACCCTTCGGTTTATATAGACACCGGAGAGGGTTAGGGTTACACAAAGTCGGTTACAATGGTAGGAGATCTACATATCCGTATCGCCAAGCTTGCCTTCCACGCCAAGGAAAGTCCCTTCCGAACATGGGACGAAGTCTTCAATCTTGTATCTCCATAGTCCGGGAGTCTGGCTGAAGGTATAGTCCGGCTATCCGAACACCCCCTAATCCAGGACTCCCTCAAAGATCTTTATCGGTCAAACCGCATAACAACATACGTTGTTCCCTTCGTCATCGGTATGTTACTTGTCTGAGATTCAATCATCGGTATCTCAATACCTAGTTCAATCTCGTTACCGGCAAGTCTCTTTACTCGTTCCGTAATGCATCATCCCGCAACTAACTCATTAGTTACATTGCTTGTAAGGCTTATAGTGATGTGCATTACCAAGAGGGCCCAGAGATACCTCTTCGACAATCGGAGTGACAAATCCTAATCTTGATCTATGCCAACTCAACAAGTACCATCGGAGACACCTGTAGAGCACCTTTATAATCACCCAGTTACGTTGTGACGTTTGGTAGCACACAAAGTGTTCCTCCGATATTCGAGAGTTGCATAATCTCATAGTCATAGGAACATGTATAAGTCATGAAGAGAGCAATAGCAACAAACTAAATGATCATCGTGCTAAGCTAACGGATGGGTCAAGTCAATCACATCATTCTCCTAATGATGTGATCCCGTTAATCAAATGACAACTCATGTCTATGTTTAGGAAACTTAACCATCTTTGATTAATGAGCTAGTTAAGTAGATGCATACTAGTGACACTCCGTTTGTCTATGTATTCACACATTTACTAAGTTTCTGGTTAATACAATTCTAGCATGAATAATAAACATTTATTATGATATAAGGAAATAAATAATAACTTTATTATTGCCTCTAGGGCATATTTCCTTCAGGGGCGCCCCGCCGGGTGCTGAGGCCCACCCTGTGCGGCCAGGATCTCCGGCGGCGCCGTACTAGGGCTCGCCGATGTAGATGCCAAATTTTCAAAATTTGGATCGACCGCGGGAGGAGGCGCCCTTGGGGCACACGGATGGCGCCATGGATAGGCCAGTTGGCTTGGGCGACCAGTGAAGACCTCTGGGGATTGACATGTGGAAAGGATCGCGACGGTTCAGGTGCTTTCGGTGGAAAGCAGTGTGGGCAGGTTGCTTCGTACTCAGGATGAGGGGCTGCGGTCCTCCTGCGCGTCGGGGCCACAGACCATCAGGCCAGCTGCGGCTTCCGTGGTGGGGTCCCCGGCCTCGATAACCCTGTTGCGTTGGCGGACTGCCAATCCTGCCGGGGCTTCGTCCAATGAGGATTCGAACCAGGCTTGGCGGGTGCGGTGGGTAGATCTCCTTGATGTTGGAGTCGCAGGTGGCCCGCTGTCTATCTGCACCGATCCCCAGGTCGGATAGGGGGCCATGGCCGATGAGATGGCTCCCATGCAAGAAATTGAGTACAACCACGTGGTTTCGCCTCACTTGCCGGCTGCGTCCACACCCATGCAAGCTGGTACCCCGCGTTCCATCATCGTCAGGGCCATGTCGGATGGTTTTTCCTCACCATGCTCGGTGATTCGCTGTGGGCAGCCACCTGCCCAGGCCTGGGACACTTTTGTGGTGAGTCTTTCAGACGACCTGTCGGACGCGCTCGCTGACCTCAACGCCGGTAACGCTAACCCGGACACCCAGCTAAACCCAATGGACGTGTGTGCTCGCCTGAACTCCTTCTGTTCACAAGTCCAATGCGCCCTCTCTCCCATCCTGCCTACTCGACCAAGCAGATCACTACTGAAGCCCAAGCACACCAGGCAATGCAGACAGCTTTCCCTGGCCACTCCACGCTGGAGTGTCAGGCTTGCCAGGGGCGCATGCCGCAACTCTTTGGCGTCGAAGCAGCAGCAGGTCATAATCCGCAAACTTTGCTTGGTGCACGAAGGAGGCGTGATCAGAGACGAGGCTCTTGAGGCTTACATCCGCTTGTTCGACCACCCACTCAACGACACGCAGATCACAACAGTTTTGGCGCTATTCGGGTGGGAATCACCTGCTGCTCCCATGCAAGACGCAACAACGGACGTGGAGGGGAGTGCGTAATGCCTCCTTCTTGGTAGACTTGTGGGTCTGTTCTATGGCTTCACAACCCATCAAGATTCTTGTGTGGAATGTCCGTGGTCTCAATAGCCGGGCATGGCGTAGGGCAGTCTTCCAAACCATAGTGGCGGTGAACCCAAGTTTGGTGTGCTTACAAGAGACTAAGATGGAAGTGATTGAGCCAGACATTGTATCTGATTGCACGGGTAATAAATTCTCGGATTTTTACTACTTGCCTGCCTCGGGAACTCGTGGGGGCATTCTGATCGCCTGGGACCCGCTAGTGTTGACGCTATCCCACCCCACCCCTCTGATAACATGTTAACATCGCTGGTTACGCCCACCGGTGGTGATCCATGTTGGTTTACTGGGGTCTACGGACCCAACCTAGAGGTGGCCAAAATTGAATTCATGCAAGAGCTGTTGGAAGTTCGGGAGTTACAAGCTGGCTCGTGGTTAGTGGCCGGGGATTTCAATCTATTGGTAAACCCCGAAGACAAGAGCAATGATGCCATTAACAGGAGGATGCTATCCAGATTTTGATCCAAGCTTAATATGATGGAACTGAAGGAAATTTACTTGAATGGGAGAAGGTATACCTGGTCGAGCAAGAGGGTAGTGGCGACCCTGGAGAAGATTGACCACGTCTTCGCTACAAACTCTTGGGAAGATGCATACATGATGTAAGGTAGGAACCCTAGGGGCCGATCTTTCACGAAAGGAGCGGATCCCATGAAGAACACGAAGAACACGAGGGGAAATCACAAAGGGGCACAAAGAGGAACACTCAAACCAACAAGATAGTCACACATGTGCTAGATCCTCGGATACATAAGAGTTCACATGGTACACGATCAACTAGGGATGATACAAGGGTAGCCGGTCTTCTCTGTGAGGAGGTCGTGATGTTCTTCTCCGCGAGGAGGTCTTGAATACAAAATGATCTTCTCCGAAGAGGTCGCGGTCTCTCTCATGGAGTAGATCCGATATGGATGAGCAATGCTCTATCTCTCAAATGAGCTAAACCAATGCCAACCCTAGAAAGTTGGACGAGGTGGAGTATATATAGTCTTAGTGCAAAAGAGGGGGGCAAAGGGGTACATGGGCTACGGCCCAACACGAAACAGCACACAGGTGTCGGACGTCCGGAGGTCACCGGTCATCCGGAGGCTCGCGAGGGTTTGGACGCCCGGTGCCTGTCGGACGTCCATAGATTCGGCTCGGGTGGTCTTCGGTCGGTTGTCCGGGCGTCGATCGTTCGTGGGGCGTCGGATGTCCGTCTGTTTTGGCTCAGGTGTGGAAGTGTCGGTCGTCCGGGGGAGGCCGGACGTCCGGAGTCTGGAGGTCGTCGGACGTCCGGGGTTCGTCGGACGTCCGGAGCCTGGAGACTTTGAGCAGTTCTTCTTCTTCGTCTCTGTCTTCACGTCCATCTTCCTCTTCTTCTTCTTCTTCTTCTTCTCCTCGCTCCTTAGCTTCTCCATGATACCTGAGTATGTACAATGTGTCCATATGAGGTAGTAGCAATGTCTCATGTGCATCGAAGTGGAAATCTGAGAGGAGTGATGTCACCTCGGTCTCGAGAGCTCTTGCACGTGCTCGTGTCATGGGTCCACCAGGCACTTGGTGAGGCGATGGTAGGTCCATGGGGATGACGTTGGGATGCTCCACATCATCTCCCCTCCCTTGGGGAAGATCCGTCCTCGGATCAAATTCTTCATCACCATTGTAGGGAGAGAGATCTTTGATGTTGAAGATGTCGCTCACGGAGTACTTGTCGCTCGGAATGTCGATCTTGTATGCGTTGTTATTGTAGCGTGCAAGCACATGGAAGGGTCCATCCGCACGTGGTCGAAGCTTGGACTTGCGTTCGTGGGGGAAGCGGTCCTTGCGAAGGTGTAGCCACACAAGATCTCCAATGTTGAATACCATAGGGTGCTTGTTGATGTGGCGCTTGGTCGCAAGTCATTGTACTTGTCACTCGATGGTGTTTCTTGTATCTTCATGCACCTTCTTGAGATGTGTCATTCGTGCACTTGCGTCCAAATTGATGCGCTCTTGGAGTGGTAGAGGAAGAATGTCCAATGGTGACAATGGGTTGAAACCGTAGACGACCTCAAAGGGGGACTTGCCGGTTGTTGAGTGTCTTGCTCGATTGTAGGGAACTCGGCGATAGGTAGGCACTCCTCCCACTCCTTGATGTTCTTCTTGATGAGTACCAAATTAGAGCGGAGAGTGTGCGGTTGGTCACCTCCATTTGGCCGTCGGTTTGAGGATGGTAAGCCCTGGAGAAGAGTAGCTTGATTACGAGCTTGGCGCATAGGGTCTTCCAAAAGTAGCTTAGGAACTTGACGTCACGGTCCGAGACAATCGTCTTGGGCACTCCATGTAGACGCAATATTTCCCTACAAAAGAGATTAGCAACATGTGAAGCATCTTCTATCTTGTTGCATGGAATAAAATGTGCCATCTTAGAGAAACGGTCCACAACGACAAATACCGAATCCTTCCCTTTTCTAGTCCTATGCAATCCAAGTACAAAATCCATGCTAATGTCTTCCCATGGTTGATATGGAATTGGTAGAGGCATGCAAAGGCCATGAGATTGAGCTTTGGACTTAGCTTTGCGACATGTAGAGCATCGGTTGGTGAAACGATTGACGTCACGGTACATCTTGGGCCAAAAGTAGTTCTTGGAGAGCATGGCAAAAGTCTTGTCGCGTCCAAAGTGTCCCATTAAGCCTCCTCCATGAGATTCCTGCAAAAGCAACAAACGAAGAGAAGACTCGGGGATGAAAAGTTTGTTAGCTCTCATAATATATCCATCTTTGATGTAACAGCGTTCCCAAGAAGTATGCATCAAACACTTGGCATAAGGGGTAGCAAAAGTAGTGTCATGCTCATACAAGTCTTTTATGTGCTCAAAGCCAATGACATCCAATTCAAGTTGAGTAACAAGCATGCATATGCGGGAAAGAGCGTCCGCCACGACATTTTCCTTACCTTTGATGTACTTGATGACATAAGGAAAAGACTCAATAAATTCACTCCATTTAGCATGACACTTTTTAAACTTGGTTTGGCCTTTAAGATACTTGAGAGTCTCATGATCGGTATGAATGATAAACTCATGGGGACAAAGGTAATGTTCCCATTCATGCAAGACTCGCACTAAAGCATATAGCTCCTTGTCATAGATGGGGTAATTGAGTTGCCCTCTGGAAAGTTTCTCACTAAAGTAAGCTATGGCGCACTTCTCTTGCGTTAACACACCTCCTATGCCATTATCGCTAGCATCACAATGAATCTCAAAGGGTTTGTCAAAGTTGGGTAATGCAAGCACGCGAGCATGAGTAAGAAAATTCTTAAGCTCATTGAAAGCGGTATCTTGGGATGGTCCCCAAACAAAAGGCGCATTCTTCTTGCTCAAAGCATGCAAAGGCGAAGCAATGGTGCTAAAATCCTTCACAAAGCGACGATAGAAACCCGCAAGGTCAATAAAACTACGCACTTGATGCAAGTTGGTTGGTTGTGGACAAGTATCAATAGCATTGATCTTGGACTCATCAACATGAACACCCTTAGAGGAAACAACAAACCCCAAGAAAACGAGCTTGTCAACGCCAAAAAGGCATTTCTCCATATTAGCATAGAGGTGCTCTTTTCGAAGAGTTTGCAAAACGGTACGAACATGGGTGACATGATCTCTAAGAGATTTGCTATAAACAAGGATATCATCAAAGTAGACCACAACAGATATACCAATGTAAGGGCAAAAGACATGATTCACAAGACGCATAAAAGTACCCAGTGCTTCCGAAAGACCCATAGGCATGACTAACCACTCATATAACCCAAACTTGGTTTTGAAAGCGGTTTTCCATTCATCACCCTCTTGTATGCGTATTTGATAGTAACCACTCTTAATATCAATTTTGGAAAACATAGTGGCACCGCTAAGTTCATCAAGCATATCGTCATGGCGTGGAATGGGATACCTATAGCGAACGGTGATATCATTGATAGGTCTACAATCCGAGCACATGTGAAAGCTACCGTCTTGTTTTGGCACAAGGATGACCGGAACGGCACAAGGGCTCAAACTTTCATGCACATGTCCATGGTCTATGAGATTCTTTACTTGCCTTTGTATTTCTCTGGTTTCTTCGGGGTTGACGCGGTAAGGTGCTTTGTTCGGAAGAGGTGCTCCGGGTATGAGGTCGATGCGGTGCTCGATGCCTCGTACAAGAGGTAGTCCCAGCGGTAGCTTGTTGGGGAAAACATCTTGAAATTCCTGCAAAAGAGAAGATAATACTAAAGGTAGAGCATGAGAGGTGTTAGCTTGTGTTGTATTGTCCTTGCACACTAGGACATAGTGCATGACACTAGATGGGTTCTCACACACTCCTCTTATTTCACTTTTGGTGGCAAATAGAACTAGGTTCTTCTTTTCGCTCATCATGGAGGCACTCGATTTGGGCTTGTGGTGCTCACTCTCTTTCGGGTGGGTTGCTCTCTCACTATTCTCTCCATGATGGATGGCTTGCTTGTCGGCGATCACTTGGCTTGGAGACATGGGGCGAAGTACTTACTCCTTTCCTTGCATCTTGATGATGTAGTGGTTCGTTCGATTGTTGTGGATAACACCTCTATCAAATTGCCATGGGCGTCCAACTAGAAGGTGGCTCACGGTCATTGGAACGACATCATACTCCAAAGTGTCCTCGTAGGCGCCAATCTTGAAGGAGACTTTTACTTGATGCTCGACTTGGAGAGTGCCGGAGTCGCTAAGCCATTATACTTTGTATTGATGTGGATGCTTCGTCTTGGGAAATTGGAGCTTGGAGTAAAGTTCTTCACTTGCTAGATTATGCCAATTCCCTCCATCGATGATGACCTTGACGGATCGTCCATTGATGCCGACCTTGGTATGAAAGATGTGCCATCGTTGGTCTTCTTCTTGGTGATGTTGGAGAGTCAAGACCTTGGAGAAAACAAGGGCGGGACTTGAATCTTCATCGCAAAAGACTTTTTCTTCTTCCTCGTTCACTTGCTGGTGCATGGCGACTTGCTCAAGAGCGTCCATTTCTCCTTCACTCATTGAGTCATAAGTGCCGTCATCGTTGAGGATCATGGTCCGCTTGTTGGCTCATTAATAGGACTTGTGGCCTCGGCCTCCGCAAGTGAAACACTTGAAGGAACTCGTCTTGACGGTCTCATCGGTTGGGGTTGAGGATGATGAAGCTCTCGGCTTGAAGTTGCTCGTAGTAGGATGTCTTGGAGTTGACAAAGCTTTCTTGGAACTCGGCTTGTCGACGTTGCTTGTAGAAGGCTTGGTAGACAGTGTTGGAGTCGTTGAAGCTTGGGTGTTGGAGAAACCGTATGACTTGGATGAGAACTTGGCATACTTGAAATCATCTTGCACTTGGCGTTCCGCTTTGGTAGCTTGATGCACTAGCTCGATGAGGTTCGAGTATGATTGATAGTCGGCGATCTTCTTGATAGGATGGTTGAGTCCATTCAAGAAACATGCCATTGTTTGCTCATCGTCTTCCGTGACATTGGCTCGTATCATGGCAATCTCCATCTCCTTGTAGTACTCTTCAATGCTCTTGGTTCCTTGCTTGAGTAGTTGGAGTTTCTTGAAAAGGCCGCGGTTGTAGTAGGTAGGCACAAAGCATGCTCTCATGACATCATTCATTTGCGCCCAAGTAGTGATGGGTGGTTCACATCTTGCCTCGCGGCACTCGATGACTTGTTCCCACCAAATGAGGATATAGTCTTGAAACTCAAGGGATGCCATCTTGATCTTCTTCTCTTCTTCATAATTATGCAAACGGAAAATCTTGTCAACTTTCAATGCCCATGATAGGTACTCTTCGGGATCATTGCTTCCATTGAACTTGGGCATGGTGAACTTTAGTTTGCCATAGCGTTGCTCTTCATTGTGTTGGGGTCGGGGATGATGATGCCCATGTTGTTGATGATTATCCAACTCGTGGTGCTCTTGGCGCGGAGGGTTGTCGACCTCATGTTGCTCGCGTCGTGGAGGATCTCCATTGTCTTCATGCTCTTGATTAACTTGTTGTTCTTGGCGATCTTGTGTAGGAGCTTGTCTATCTTGACGTTGCACGCGAGCTTGATGTCGTCGCTCATGAATTTCTTCGCGAAATGCTTCCTCTTGTTCATGGGCTTGTCAGCCTTGGTCGGCTACGACTCGACTTGAATCTCGTAGAGCGTGTTGCACCGCAAGTGCTTGAGCTTCACGGAGTTGTTGTTCTTGATGTTGTGCCTCGGCATCTTGTGCATGTTGATGTAGACGCGCTCTCTCTCTCTCTCTCTCTCTCTCTCTCTTCCTCTTCATCTTGGCATTGGCGTTGCCTTTCTCGTGCTAGCACAAAGGCCTCGTGGGTTTGACGTTGTTGGTTTCTCACACCTACACAAGTAAAAGCTTATGGTAGAGCTTGGTTAGGATGGTGGCACAAAATTTGATGCAATTGTAAGTGAGCTTCAATAATGTTGGAAAAGATTCGCAAGATGCAAAGTAACAAGTAGACCAAGCATATATGGTACACGGAAATACACACGCAAAAAGATAAGTGGGGTCGTGCAACCAAGGGTGAGCCAAAAGGTGGTATCCAGAAAAATGCTCTTGTTGCACAACACTAGAGAGACGCTAGCATGATTTCACAATAGGCGAATACAAGAACTTGTGCACAACCTACTTAGCAAAAATGCAACAACTTCTATCCCAAGTATGCTCTATGCAAGGTGTTTCTATGATATGATCCAAGATGATCTAGTATGACAATCTTAATGTTGTATGATGCTATGGTTCTTGCTTAAAAGCTCTTTTCTTATATTTTCTTTTTTCTTAAAATCTTGTTTGGCTCTTTGTTGTTTGAGCTATTTTCTCATGCAATGCTTAACGAACCGATATAGCAAGTGAGTATGCGATGACAACTTTGTGACACAAGAGATGATACCAATATATGCACCAATGATGTATGTATGCGATGGGAAGTATGATCACTAATGTGCACAAGTCTCGTTGCCGGCAATACTCAAAGGCTAGTCTCGGTGGGTAAGCAACGCAAAGGAGTAAGGCTATGATGGCTATCAATGTAATGGCAAGAATGATATGTCCAATACCAACGATGATGTTACCGTCTTGCTTGCAGTGAAGTGTCAAAATGGTGATACGAATACCAAGATGTAGTCGATGTGGTCGTTGTTGATGACGCGTCCGTGGCGACGATGAGCGGCGGTGAGGTCGATGTCGAACCGTACCTAGATAGCCGAAACACAAAAGGATACGGTACCGCAACTCAAATTCTCAAAGTGGTAACGCGTGTCGGAGTGTGAAATGGGTAAGCAAATGGTGGTGGTATGCTGAAGTGGTGATGGTGTATGGGTGGTAGGAGTGCACATGCAGAAATGTGGGGCAGTGGTGGTGACTAACTGAAAAAAAAAATTCAATTTCGTCAGGGTTGGTCGGACGTCCGGGCTGGGCCGGTCGTCCGGTCGTCGGACGTCCGGGTTGGTTCGGACGTCCGGCGCCTGGGCGATTCTCGGGCACGGGAAGAACAACTAGGTTTTGAGGTGGAGATGGCGAAAAATGTCAAATTCGGAAGATTTTGTGGATGGAAAGGGTGGGGAAAGGGGGAAAAACTAGATCCACTCAAAGCAAAGCAAATCCGCGGATCCAAACCAACAAAATCTCAACACACCAACAAATCATAAAAAATGGAGCTATTTTTGTGGGGAATTTTCGAATTAGGACGAAAAACAACAAAACAAGGCTAGAAACACAACAGGGAGGCTCCGAAATCATGATCAACGTGGCTCTAGATACCAAGATGATGTAGGGTAGGAACCCTAGGGGCCGATCTTTCATGAAAGGAGCAGATCCCGCGAAGAACACGAAGAACACGAGGGGAAAACACGAGGGGAAATCACAAAGGGGCACAAAGAGGAACACTCAAACCAACAAGATAGTCACACATGTGCTAGGTCCTCGGATACATAAGAGTTCACACGGTACACGATCAACTAGGGACGATACAAGGGTAGCCGGTCTTCTCCGTGAGGAGGTCTTGATGTTATTCTCCGCGAGGAGGTCTTGAATCCAAAGGGATCTTCTCTGAAGAGGCCGTGGTCTCTCTCGTGGAGTAGATCCGATATGGATGAGCAATGCTGTATCTCTCAAATGAGCTAAACCAATGTTAACCCTAGAAAGTTGGACAAGGTGGAGTATATATAGTCTTAGTGCAAAAGAGGGGGGGCGAAGGGGTACATGGGCTGCGGCCCAACACGAAACAGCACACATGCATCGGACGTCCGGAGGTCACCGGTCATCCGGAGGCTCACGAGGGTCCGGACGTCCGGTGCCTGTCGGACGTCCGTAGATTCGGCTCGGGTGGTCTTCGGTCGGGGTTGGACGTCCGGGCGTAGGTCGTCCATGCGGCGTCGGATGTCCGTCTGTTTTGGCTCAGGTGTGGAAGTGTCGGTCGTCCGAGGGAGGCCGGACATCCAGAGCCTGGAGGTCATCGGACGTCCGAGGTTCGTCGGTTGTCCGGAGCCTGGAGACTTTGAGTAGTTCTTCTTCTTTGTCTCTGTCTTCACGTCCATCTTCCTCTTCTTCTTGTCCTCGCTCCTTAGCTTCTCCATGATACCTGAGTATGCACAATGTGTCCATATGAGATAGTAGCCATGTCTCATGTGCATCGAAGTGGAAATCTGAGAGGAGTGATGTCACCTCGGTCTCAAGAGCTCTTGCACGTGCTCATGTCATGGGTCCGCTAGGCACTTGGTGAGGCGATGGTAGGTCCATGTGGATGACCTTGGGATGCTCTACATCAATACACCTCCTCTCTTCTCACTGCCCTCGGATCTGCTATCTCAGATCATTGCCCCCTTCTCCTAGACCTGCATGCGGACTTTCACTTCGGGAAGAGATTCAAGTTTGAAGCCTTTTGGCCTAAAGCTCCCGGATTTTTTGAGACTGTGCAAGAAGTGTGGAGCTCTACGCTTTCGACCGACAACCCCTACTTGACTCTCAACAACAAACTCAGAGCCACGACCCACCGTCTGCAAGCTTGGAGCTCAAAGTGGATTGGGAATGTTCGCCTACAAATTGCAATTGCCCATGAAATCATTCTCCGGCTGGATGTGGCTATGGATTCTAGGCCACTCAGCGCAGCAGAGATCGGGTTTAGGCGCATGCTAAAGAGAAAGCTCCTCGGCCTCTCGTCACTCGAGCGAACGATCGCACGCCAGAAATCTCGTCTTCTCCACCTCAAGGATGGGGATGCCAATAGCAGATTCTTGCATCAACATGCGAGGCATCGACAGAGGAAGAATGTGCTGATGTCCTTGACGCACAAAAATGAGCAGACTACTGGTCATGATAACATTGCTTCAATTGTGGACAACTACTACAACTTGCTTCTAGGTACGACGTCTCCGCGCCAACTACGTCTTAACCTGGACGCTCTTGATCTCCCGGCGCGGGATCTAGGTGGACTAGAGCGGCCATTCACGATGGAGGAAATTCTGCAAACTGTCAAGTCCATGCCACTAGATAAGGCTCCGGGTCCGGATGGATTCACAACAAGTTCTATGTTTCATGTTGGCCTATTATCAAAGATGATCCGTTGGCAGCTTTCTCGATGTTCCACCGGGGTGATATGAGGGGTTTGGCTTCCATCAACAAGGCGCTGGTTACTCTTTTGCCGAAGAGGGATGGTGTAGAGGAATTGAGGGATTTCAGGCCCGTGAGCTTGATGCATGGTGCGATCAAAATCTTCGACAAAGTACTAGCGTGCCGGCTTGCTCATGAGCTGCCAAATTTGATCGGCCCCCATCAGAGTGCATTTGTCAAAGGGAGAGCACTCCATGATAACTTCATGCTTGTCCAGAGCATGGAAAGGCGCCTACATGCACTCAAGCACCCTACAATCATGCTAAAGTTAGATATTTCGAAGGCTTTCGACACTGTCCAATGGGCGTTCTTGCTTGAGGTGCTTCAAAGGATGGGTTTCGGTAGGACGTGGATGAACTGGATGGCAGGGCTCTTGGCCACTTACTCAACTCGTGCCATGGTGAATGGAACTCCGGGTGTCCCAATTCACAGCTGCAAGGGCCTTCGACAGGGTGGCCCCCTTTCTCCAATGCTTTTCATCATCATCATGGAGCCAGTTCAGAAACTTTTTTAGCTGAATGTGGATAGACAGGTGCTAGCCCCCCTTGCGCGGGAGGGAATCAAACAAAGATTATCTATCTTTGCTGACGATGTGATTATATTCCTGAGGCCGGACACATCGGATCTAAGTGTGTGTGTGCGCATCCTGGGCATCTTTGGCTCCGCGTCTAGTGTCCGTGTGAACCTCAACAAAACGACCGCAATCCTGATCCGCTGTTCGGAGGAGCAAGTGCAGCAAACTGCGACCATTATCGGCTGCCAAATCGGGGACTTCCCATGTAGATACCTCAGCCTTCCTCTTTGCCTCAAGAAACCCTCCGCGGCTTAGCTTCAATATTTGGTGGAGCGATGGGCGAAGTGCCTGCCAACTTGGAAGGCAGCTACGCTACCGAAGAGTGGAAGGTTAATCCTAGAGCTCTCGGTCCTTTGTTCGTTACCTATTCATGCCATGCTTGCCCTTGCCCTACTTGTGAAGACTATACATGCCATGAACAAGATCATCCGTGGATTTCTTTGGTGCAGCAAGGCCCGGGCCAATGGAGGGAACTGCTCTGTTGCTGGGAAAGAGTGTGCATGCCAAAGTGGGTGGGCGGTTTGGGCATCCCAAATGTGGCTGGATTAAACGTGGCCTTGCAGGCTAGATGGGCTTGGCTACAGAGAGTGGACCGGTTAAAAGCTTGGCACGAATTCAGCATCCTGATTCCTAAAGCATCGATGGCCATCTTCTCTGCTGCTACCAGGGATGATATTAGTAATGGAGGCCGTATCCTCTTTTGGGAGGACCGTTGGCTAGATGGAGCCAGGATTGTAGAGGTGGCACCGCTAATCTATGAGGCTATCAGCAAACGTGTGAGGGCCGGCAAGCTACTTAAAGATGCGCTCCATGCAGGCGCATGGGCCCTGGACATAAAACCTAATCTGAGCTTGGAGGCTCTCATGCAATACCTTGCTCTATGGCAGAGACTTTAGGACATATCTCTTCAAGAGGACACTGAGGACGCCATAACTTGGGCTTGGGAGGTGAATGGGTAGTTTTAGGTCAGATCTTCTTATGCTGCTCTGTTTGCAGCTAAGGAGGTAGAGTCGACGGCACAATTCACGTGGAAGTCTAAGGCCCCTCTGCGATGCCGATTCTTCATGTGGTTGGCCTTGAAGAATCGTTGCTGGACTACGGATCGACTAGCACGCCAAGGCCTACCATACAATGATACTTGCCCGTTCTATGATCAGGAGGTGGAGACGTTGAATCATATTGAGATCACATGTGTCTTCGCAAGGACGATATGGAGGACGGTATGCACGGTTATTGGAAAGCCGCAATGGACACCTCAAGTGAACGACTCACTAAACGCTTGGTGTGAGACGAAACCGAAGAGCGTACGAGCCATGATGATCCTGGTACTCTGGGAGCTATGGAAGCATAGGAATGCCATTGTTTTCGATGGAGCCTCACCCTCACTAGACGGAGTAATACAGACAATTGTGGCAGAAGGAAATGCTTGGCATCAAGCGGGATTGATCAAAGGGGATTGGAGTGGCATCGCGGTGGAGCTTCAAAGGTGGGTGAGGCGTGAGTAGTCTATACTAGGACGTGTGGGTGAGAGTGGATCCATGGCTCTAGGCGTTGTAAATCATGTGTAGACTTTTTGGGTTTCTTTACCCCCCTTCTATAAAGTATGATATGCACACTCATGCATATTCGAGAGAAAAAAATAATCAGAAAAATAATCATTACAATCACACCACACTAGCTCCAACACGCAGGCCTCGAGGATTGTGATGGAGGTTGTAGAAAGGCAAGTAATGACCAATGTGAGATTCATGAAGAAACTCAATGTGTTCATGAGAGGATTGAGCTATTAGTTATCAAGTCTGTGAAGGTAGTGAAGAGAAGAGAAGAATCCTTCGGGGCTTCCAACATCTACTAGAGACAAACACGAGCTTTGCCGCGCCGTTTTTCACTTGGTGGTATAACTTTTTTTTATCTCTAGCATGTTATTGTAGTCGGTTGTTACGTCACTACTGGGAAAAGGGCTTATAGGCCACCTTAGTGGCGGGCAGGGCCGGGCACCCGCCACAGCTAATTTTGAAATCTAGCAGTGGCGGGCGACAAAGCGCACCCGCCAGTGCTGGTATCGTAGCAGTGGCGGGTGATCCCCAGAGGCCGCCATAGATGGCCTCACAAAGACTGCGATACTGGTGAAACCTGGCACTGGCGAGCATTGCCGCGCACCTACCACTGCTACTGTCACACCTTGATTTTCATGCCACAACACTTAAGCTAACAATCATGATAAAATGTGGTTTGACAAAAACTTTTGAGTGTTTTGGACCTTGCCTTGATTGGATTTTTGTCTGTTGTTTGCAAGTGCTCTAAAAATCAAATAACCCTACAACTCCTATACTTCATCTCCTTGCTCCAAAATCTTGAACCAATGATCATGCCATGTGTATAGGACATAAAAATAATTTCTTGCGAAAAATAATTTGGCCAAATAGTATTTTCTAAAATTAGTTTTCCAAAACCCCTGAATTGAGGTTTGCACTTCAAGTACTTGATTTGGGGTGTGAAAAATCTTTCAAAAGGTATATTTGAATCCTATTAGATATAGGACTCCCATAAACCACAAAAATATAATTTTAAAAGTTATTTTCCTATTTTATTTAAAAGCTTTTTCTTAAGGCCAGAAATGGTCTTTAATAGGGAAAAATTATTTTTTTGTTTCAAAAATATTTGACAAAAATCATGGAAACTCAATGGACATATATTGTCCATATATAAGAGTTTCAGCACATGATCATGTTCAAAATATTGGTCAAATCCCTAAAAAACAATTCCAAGAAAATTCTAGCATGTCACATATGACATGTTTGATGATCTTGCCAAGTATCATGTCATGGAGAATAGTATAACCCCATGAAATCTCCCCAAAACCATTTCTGTCCATTTTGAAGTTTGAGCAACTTTACATTGCCAAACATGTCCAAATGTTCTCAAACCTTGTGAACATGCTCAAATGGTCTAATTATTCATCTAGACCAAATGGCACAAGTTGGAGAGAATGTTATCTTGCTCAAAGTGCCCCCAAACCCTTCTTGTTCAGAACCAAATTTGAACAACTCTACATCGGCAACTTTCTCCTTTTGATCTCAACTTTTGTGGACATGTTCATAACCTCAAATTATGACACTACACCAAGTGGTGGATCAAGGAGAATAGATTTGCATGACTAAATCTTGGTAAAGCCATTTCTGTTGGTTTCTAGGGTTTACCAAAGTTACATTGGCTACTTTGCCCAAATGAGCTCAAACTTGGTGGAACATCCTACTTCTATGTGCCATTCCATCCTGTTAATTCTCATGGCAAGTGGAATTAATTTTCTTGCCCAAACCAACAACAAACACCTTCTGCCATTTTCCCAAAATCATCATTTTGACCTCTTCCACTAATCTCCTTGAGCTCAACTTTTTACCACATCTCCTCCTAGTCTTCTCCTATCTCCAGTAACTCTTCCCTAGCCTCAGCTCAATGATTGAGGGGTGAAACACCCCCATTTACCCTTCTGGACAGCAGCATTCTTCTCCTTTCTCACCTCCCTCCTCATTCCAGTGGCCCTCCATGGCATCCAATGCTTCCTCCCCTTTCTTTACTCCCTCCTAGAGCTACCAGACATTAGTGGCCGCGCCCACAAGGCATATAAAATGCCATGGCATGCCATTTGGGCGCTCTGGAGCGTGCTACAGTGCGCTCCCGCACTGTAGCCGCCCCCTGCCAAGCACCTCCGGCCACCTCGGGCCTCCACAGTGCGCCCGACGATGCTCCTCGGCATCCTCAACACGATAGCCGGGCGGCCCCCTCCTCCTTCTCCCTCCTCCTGCCCCTGCTCGCACGCGCGCCAGCCGCCCGAGTGCACCAGTGAGCAAGCTCACACGCGCGGTGCCCCTGCCCCCTGCTCTCTCTCTTCTCTCCCCTAGCTCTGGACCGAATCTAGGGACGCCCCAGACACACCGCGACGAGCTCCTGTGACCCGTGGTGACGGCAACGAGCTCGCCCGCGCACGAGTCCTCGGTGGACCATCGCCCGCCTATTTAAGGGCCTCCCCGAGCCCTCCTCTCCTCACCACTTGCCCTCTCTCCCTCCCAGTGACCCACGGGACGAAGCCAAACCTCTCCCCGAGCCCTCCATCACTCCCCATGGCCGCTGCCGAGCCGCCAGCCTCCACCTAAATTCAGCCGAGCCCGAGCTCTTCTCCCTCTCCTCTCTCCACCAGCAGGCTCCCCTGAGAAAGGCGGAGCTCCCACGCTCTTTCCCTCATCTGAGGACGCACTGTAGCGCCGTGCCCAATCTCGCCCGACGCCACCGTCCGCCGGCATCCAAGCCGCCGTCGCCTCGACCATCCCCGGCAGCCGTGGCATACACGAATGGATGCGACACTCGACGCCGAGCTCATCCATAGCCAGAGCATCGCCAGAGGTGCTCCGTAGCACCGGCAGTCATCGTTGGGGCTCTCTACTCCCTCGGCCAGGCGAGCGCGCGGGAGGAAGACGAAGACGATGACCTGCGGGCGGGCCCCGCTTGTTAGTGGCTCCACCCACCAGGCCACGCTGGCAAGTGGACATGGGTCCAGCTCGGGGTTGCCTCCCGTGTGGGAAGGCGTATTACCCCGGTATGCCTTCGATGTTGCCCCTGTCACTGCGCGGCCGAGCAGCTGGGCCGGCCCACGGCTATCTCTCACCGGTGCGCAGGATAAGGGTAATGCCTTATATTTCTTTTTATTCTTTTCCAGTGAGTTTCTAAAATCCATAGTTCATTCATTTCATGCCCAAATTTGATGATTCAAATTTCTACTAGTTCATAAATTCATTCTCTATCACAGGGTGCAATTTGCACATTTCTCCAGAAACATTTCTTTCACAAATGTTTATGAAATCTTACTTTTCCATTTCTGTCATAAACTTTAGAAAATCACAGAGAGCCCATTTTTGATCCAAATTCCATGATTCAAAATCCTAGATGTCTATAAGTTCAAAACTTAATTTTTGAACATTTTTACTAATACTCTCTGTATCACCTCAAATAATGGTCTATTTCTTCATATATAGCCAACTTTGTAAATTCATAGGAAAATCATTTGAACTCCAAATCCAGTGAAACCAACTCCTAGATGCTTCTAAAATCATGGTTTGTTAAATGGGTGCCTTTGCTCATTTTTCAAAAATATGTTTCTCTACACTTCTTGCAAATCCGTAAACCCCTTGATTCCATCATATCAAAATGTTTAGAAATATCCATTGATCCAATTCCAATGAAATCACTTTGGTCATTCCTCACATGACCAGAGGTATCCTAGAAAAGTCAAATCAATATTTTTGGAGCACTTTTATTTCTGCTTTGCTGTGTTGCTTATTATGGTTGCTTTCACCAATAGTTGGCGAAGTAGACGAAATGCTTGGAGTTGGACCAGAGATATTTGGAGACCTCGAAGACTTTGTTAAAACAGGCAAGCAGCCCTTTGACCATATTTATGAAACCCTTTTTATGCATGTCATATAACACTTTATTAGTGTTGCATTGGAATCATGATGAGATGGTAACCACTTTGATGGGTTGCCTCTATTACTTCCTCGTTGATACTTGCATTGTGCATGACCCTACCTCCTTATGAGGGTTATGCCGGTGGGAGTAGATAGGATGCTAAGTAGTGCTACGCAAAAGGGATGGGAATATGCATGGTGATGGAGACAAAGTATTTTCAAAGGACTTTTCGAAAACCCCGTCGGGTGCCACTTATGCCCGAGGGAGATGATGAGTTGGGTACCCACTTGATGATGAAGTGGTGTACCGAGGCAAGTGTGTGTGTTGTTTTCAAAATGGATTGGTTTAAGTTGCGACTGTTATTCTAACCTTACATGCGCAACCACTCTACCCTTGTATGGGAAAGGGCATTATTGATTACCTAGGCCGATACTAGCTTGGAGCCCGCATTACTAGTGATGGGGGAGAGCTGGTGCTCTCTCTTAGGACGGGGTCATGCCAGGTAGAGCGGCCATGACTGTCTTCACAGGGCGCCGGACACACCATTGGTACCCCGTGCTTGTGGTATGTGATGAAAATGGGAGCAAGGCTCCACAATTTTAAGATGTGAAATGTTGGGCACGGGGGTTACTGCCAATCGAGTGAACTCTATGTTAGTGTCGTCTAGGGAAAGATAGTGATCGGGTGCTTACCCCGGGTACTTGAGGTACCGCGGGTCGTGGATGACACGGAAGTTCCCCGGATCTTGTGGGTAAAGTGTGCAACCTCTGCAGAGTGTAAAACTATTCGAATAGCCATGTCCACGGTCAAGGACAGTTGGGTAACCGCTCTTGGGCTACGTCCACATGTTTACAAACCAGTGTGTGTGTTTGGATAAGTGGGAAGAACTACTTAGGTCAAGTCAAAGGACTTGACATGATTGAGTTGGGTTGATGCCCACTCTATTTATGTTGATATCTGTAACCGATCCTCATGGTCAATTGAATTCTCCTGATGCATGTCTTACAAGTTGTTGAACATGTCATTGCACTCAAAAACTAGCTTTCCGCAATTTTTTTACCTATATCATGCATTGTTGTATCTTGAACCAAAACATGGGTTGCTTGCGAGTACATTCAAAGTACTCATTGGCTTGCCACTGGTTATTTTATTGGCCAGGCATGAAAGAACATGATATGAAGAAGAATACTTCAGTGACGAGCATGCGAGCTAGGACGCTTCCCAGTCAGAATACCTGTAGGGTTAAGGCAGATGGCATGGGTCCAAGTTATCGACAAAGATTTCCGCTGCAATGTGATAATCAAGACTTGACCATAATGGTCCTCCTTGTGTAATACTGTATGTATGGATGTAAGACTCGTGTTATTCAGCTTCTGTGTGTTCAGTGAGCATTGATCTCTGGGATCACTGTACACGTGCATTCGGTGATCACGACTTATGAGTCGGGGTCCCCACAGCTACATCGTATTACAGTGGCGGTCGTGGAATATGCTCGCACGACATATGTTGGGGAACGTAGTATTTCCAAAAATTTCCTACGATCACACAAGATCTATCTAGGAGAAGCATAGCAACGAGTAGGGAGAGTGTGTCCACGTACCCTCATAGACCGAAAGCGGAAGCGTTTAGTAACACGGTTGATGTAGTCGAACGTCTTCGCGATCCAACCGATCCAAGCACCGAACGTACGACACCTCCGCGTTCAGCACACATTCAGATTGATGATGTCCCTCAATCTCTTGATCCAGTTGAGGACGAGGGAGAGTTCCGTCATCACGACGGCGTGGCGATGGTGATGATGAAGTTATCGACGCAAGGTTTCGCCTAAGCACTACGACGATATGACCGAGGTGTGTAACTATGGAGGGGGCACCGCACACGCCTAATAGAAGGCTTGGTGTGCCTTTGGGGTGCCCCCTCCCACGTATATAAAGGGGGAGGAGGAGGAGGCCAGCCCTAGAGAGGGCGC